>NC_069501.1:860991966-861084466 GCF_027579735.1 Bombina bombina
CTGTATTGGTGAATTGCCTGTGTGCTCTATATGGTAGATAGGTAGAAACTTCAAAGAAAGAAGAGGCACTCACAGGGCTTAAGAATGTTATTATTATTAGTAATTCATCAACAGAGGTTCAGTCAACGTTTCGGTCCTCACTGGGACCTTTGTCAATGTGCGTGTATGACCGCTGAACATACTACATGCACATTGACTACGAAACAGTCTTGACAAACATTCTTAAGCCCTGTGAGTGCCTCTTCTTTCTTTGAAGTTTCTATATATATATACAGGTATATATATATATATATATATATATATATATATACAGGGAGTGCAGAATTATTAGGCAAATTAGTATTTTGACCACATCATCCTCTTTATGCATGTTGTCCTACTCCAAGCTGTATAGGCTCGAAAGCCTACTACCAATTAAGCATATTAGGTGATGTGCATCTCTGTAATGAGAAGGGGTGTGGTCTAATGACATCAACATCCTATATCAGGTGTGCATAATTATTAGGCAACTTCCTTTCCTTTGGCAAAATGGGTCAAAAGAAGGACTTGACAGGCTCAGAAAAGTCAAAAATAGTGAGATATCTTGCAGAGGGATGCAGCACTCTTTCAAAGCTTCTGAAGCGTGATCATCGAACAATCAAGCGTTTCATTCAAAATAGTCAACAGGGTCGCAAGAAGCGTGTGGAAAAACCAAGGCGCAAAATAACTGCCCATGAACTGAGAAAAGTCAAGCGTGCAGCTGCCAAGATGCCACTTGCCACCAGTTTGGCCATATTTCAGAGCTGCAACATCACTGGAGTGCCCAAAAGCACAAGGTGTGCAATACTCAGAGACATGGCCAAGGTAAGAAAGGCTGAAAGACGACCACCACTGAACAAGGCACACAAGCTGAAACGTCAAGACTGGGCCAAGAAATATCTCAAGACTGATTTTTCTAAGGTTTTATGGACTGATGAAATGAGAGTGAGTCTTGATGGGCCAGATGGATGGGCCCGTGGCTGGATTGGTAAAGGGCAGAGAGCTCCAGTCCGACTCAGATGCCAGCAAGGTGGAGGTGGAGTACTGGTTTGGGCTGGTATCATCAAAGATGAGCTTGTGGGGCCTTTTCGGGTTGAGGATGGAGTCAAGCTTAACTCCCAGTCCTACTGCCAGTTTCTGGAAGACACCTTCTTCAAGCAGTGGTACAGGAAGAAGTCTGCATCCTTCAAGAAAAACATGATTTTCATGCAGGACAATGCTCCATCACACGCGTCCAAGTACTCCACAGCGTGGCTGGCAAGAAAGGGTATAAAAGAAGAAAATCTAATGACATGGCCTCCTTGTTCACCTGATCTGAACCCCATTGAGAACCTGTGGTCCATCATCAAATGTGAGATTTACAAGGAGGGAAAACAGTACACCTCTCTGAACAGTGTCTGGGAGGCTGTGGTTGCTGCTGCACGCAATGTTGATGGTGAACAGATCAAAACACTGACAGAATCCATGGATGGCAGGCTTTTGAGTGTCCTTGCAAAGAAAGGTGGCTATATTGGTCACTGATTTGTTTTTGTTTTGTTTTTGAATGTCAGAAATGTATATTTGTGAATGTTGCGATGTTATATTGGTTTCTCTGGTAAAAATAAATAATTGAAATGGGTATATATTTGTTTTTTGTTAAGTTGCCTAATAATTATGCACAGTAATAGTCACCTGCACACACAGATATCCCCCTAAAATAGCTATAACTAAAAACAAACTAAAAACTACTTCCAAATATATTCAGCTTTGATATTAATGAGTTTTTTGGGTTCATTGAGAACATGGTTGTTGTTCAATAATAAAATTAATCCTCAAAAATACAACTTGCCTAATAATTCTGCACTCCCTGTATATATATATATATATATATATATATCATAATCGGTTTTATAACGCTTCCTTCACTGTCATCAGTTGCACTCACAGCCTGCAGCACAAGATAGCTTCAGGAGCTCCAAAAACTTCAGGCTTCTGCCGCATATGCAGCTGGAGCGCGATTGGTGCCCTGCCCTTCATATGAGGCCAGATGCCTGATCTTTACAGACTGTGACACACACAGTGGCTCAGCAGCAGATGGGGGAGGGGAGGGAGTGCCTCACTACAGAAAGAAAAATTTAAAAAAAAAATGATAAAAAGGGTTTATAGGTACTGGCAGACAGCTGCCCTTACCTAAGATTGCTGCAATAGAAGGGGGAGGACTAGAGAACTGTTTGAGGGGGGATCAGGGACAGAGGGATAGGGACAGGGACAGAGGGATAGGGAAAGAGGGATAGGGACAGAGGGATAGGGACAGAGGGACAGGGGCAGAAGGATAGGGACAGAGGTATAGGGACAGAGGGATAGGGACAGAGGGATAGGGACAGAGGGACAGGACAGAAGGATAGGGACAGATGGATAGGGACAGAGGCATAGGGACAGAGGGATAGGGACAGGGATAGGGACAGAGGGATAGGGACAGATGGATAGGGACAGAAGGATAGGGACAGAGGGATAGGGACAGGGATAAGGACAGAGGAATAGGGACAGATGGATAGGGACAGAGGGATATGGACAGAGGGATAGGGGCAGAGGGACAGGGACAGAGGGATAGGGACAGGGGCAGATGGATAAGGACATAGGGACAGAGGGATAGGGAAGGGATAGGGACAGAGGAATAGGGACAGAAGGATAGGGACAGATGGATAGGGACAGAGGCATAGGGACAGAGGGATAGGAGCAGAGGACAGGGACAGAGGGATAGGGACAGGGACAAATGGATAGAGGGATAAGGACAGAGGAGAAGGGACAGAGGGATAGGGGGACAGGGACAGAGGAATAGGGACAGGGATAGAGGAATAGGGACATAGGGATATGGGACAGAGGGAGAGGAATAGGAACAGAGGGATAGGGACAGAGGGACCGTGACAGAGGGATGGGTCAGGGATAGGGACAGGGACAAATGGATAGGGACAGAGGGATAGGGACAGGGATATAGGGACAGAGGGATAGGGACAGGGACAAAGGGATAGAGTGACAGGGATAGAGGAATAGGGGCAGAGGGACAGGGACAGAGGGATAGGGACAGAGGAAAAGAGACAGGGATATTGGGATAGAGGAATAGGGACAAAGGGATAGGGATAGAGGGATAGGGACAGAGGAATAGGGATAGAGGAATAGGGACCGGGATAGAGGGATAGATGGGTAGGGATAGATGGACCTCACTTTAAAAAATAGACTTCCCTCTGGGCAGGCTTATTGCCCAGTATAACTCTTTATTTACGTGACGTTTCGGGGTTGCCCCCATCCTCAGACAATCATTACAGCAAAACAGTGTACTTACCCAACTTATAAAGATCCCTAACTCCCACCCGCGGTGCTGTCGTCTGCGTTCTGGAAGTCCTGCAACCATGTGGTATATACCTTCGTCATTGGTTGTTATGGCAACCGGACACCGTGCGGCAGACCTGTGAATACATTAAAAACAAGATAAAAACAAATAGGCGATATTTCATAGGACCTTAGAAGAAACGTTATATAATGTACATATATATAGTAGAGGAGAGGATAGTGGTTGTTAACTATACACAAGTCTGTTACACATAAGAAAAAGAATAAGAATAAAAATACCAAAGACACGCCTGTCAGTACTTAAGTGGTAAGCGGGCATTCTAAACCTAGGAAGTGCAAAATGTACACTTTCATATGGAAATATTTATCTCTGCTCTATATCACTAGCCATCATAAAGCTCACTAATTCTTATTTAATCATCTAACCACATCAGGCAGAACCATAAGCCAATTAGGTTATTTAATGATCCGACCGTGTAGTTATATGGTGTACAATTAATCCTAACCAACCCATATCTTTTCAAAAAAGGGGGGCAAGAATAAAACAACAACAGATCAAAGTCAGTATATATCATGGAATATAGCGTAGAAGATTATTAAACACATTTACTACATATTTATTAATTAAAATATTTAGAGCTAGAATAGGGCTGGATCTACGTATGACTATACAAAAAGAAGGAGAAAAAGATGGAGATATACAGATTTATATATATCATGTGGCCACGATTACAAAAAAAGAGTGCAAGTCCAGGTGGACATTCAATCCCTGGGGGGCCATGGTACTTAGATTGAAAATCAATCTAGACTCACACTGCAATAACACCCTGGCCCTATACCCTCCTCTAGGAAGTGTGGGTACATGGCCAATGATAATGTACTTCAAATCAGAGACATTGTGTTTAGCCAAGGCGAAGTGCCTAGCCACAGGTTGGTCAGAAGTTCCTTTCCCTATAGCCGTTCTTATGGCAGATCTATGATTCACCATTCTGGTCCGGAGATCATCCACCGTCTTGCCTACATAGAATAAGCCACATACACAGTGTAAAGGATACACTATACACTTGGTTGAGCATGTCACTCAATGTTTAATGGTAAACCTTTTATTCTTGTAGGGGTGTCTGAATTCACTTCCAGTAGACAGGCCTCCACATGTGGTCAGTCTTAATGAGTTGGTCTCTTAGCGACTTGGCTCTTCGATAGCCCAGCCTTTGTGGCAGTGTCCCTTACAGAGGAAGACATTTGACATTGAAAAACAAGTAGTTGTAGAAAGTTTACAACAGAATTGGTCTCTCATATCTATGGATAAGGCTCTTCCTCTGTACGGGACACCACCACCAAGGGTGGGCTATCAAAGAGCCAAGTCACTAATAGACCAACTCATTAAGAATGACCCTAGAGGATGCTACACAAGTGATACCTGGCTACAGGCCAAACCAGGATGTTATTGTTGCCTGGGCTGCACCACCTGTGGGGGCCTGTCTACTGGAAGTGAATTCAGACACCCCTACAAGAATAAAAGGTTTACAATTAAACATCGAGTGACATGCACAACCAAGTATATAGTATATATTTTGCACTGTGTATGTGGCTTATTCTATGTAGGCAAGGTGGTGGATGATCTCCAGACCAGAATGGCGAATCATAGATCTGCCATAAGAACGGCCATAGGGAAAGGAACTTCTGATCAGCCTGTGGCTAGGTACTTCACCTTCGCTAAACACAATGTCTCTGATTCGAAGTACATTATCATTGACCATGTACCCCCACTTCCTAGAGATGTTATTGCAGCACGAGTCTAGATGGATTTTCCATCTGGGTACCATAGCCCCCCAGGGATTGAATGTCCACCTGGACTGGCACTGTTTTTTGTCATCGAGGACACATGATATATAAATCTGTATATCTCCCTCTTTTTATTCTTCTTTTTGTATATTCATACGTAGAGCCAGCCCTATTCTAGCTCTAGATATTTGAATAAATTAATTAATTAATTAATTAATTAATCTGTAGTAAATTTGTTGAATAATCTTCTACGCTATATTCCATGATATATACTGACTTTAATCTGTTTTTGTTTAATTCTTGCCCCCTTTTTTAAATATATGGGTTGGTTAGGATTAATTGTACACCATATAACTACACTGCCGGATCATTAAATATGGTTCTGCCTGATGTGGTTATATGATTACATAAGAACTAGTGAGCTTTATGTTGGTTAGTGATTTAGAGTGGAGATAAATATTCCCATATGAAAGTGTACATTTTGCATTCCCTAGGTTTAGATTGCCTGCTTACCACTTAAGTACTGACAGGCGTGTCTTTGGTATTTTTATTCTTATTATTTTTCTTATGTGTAACAGACTTGTTTATAGTTAACAACCACTATTGTCCTCCTCCTACTATATATATGTACATTATATTACGTTTCTCCTAAGCTCCTATGAAATATCGCCTATTTGTTTTTATCTTGTTTTTAATGTATTGACAGGTCTGCCTCATGGCGTCTGGTTGCCATATCAACCAATGATGTAGATATGTACCACGTGGTTGCAGGACTTCCAGAATGCCACCGACAGCACCGTGGGTGGGAGTTAGGGATCTTTATAAGTTGGGTAAGTACACTGTTTTGCTGTAATGATTGTCTGAGGACGGGGGCAACCCCGAATCGTCAGGTAAATACAGAGTTATATTTGATCAAGACCCGGTGAGTGCATTTTACTTGTGAATGTCTATATTATGCTTTAAATGCACCCCGGGCAGAAGGAAATTACTCAAGGTGTTTTTGAGAGTGCTATACCACCACGGTTGACTATATATATATATATATATATATATATATATATATACTGCATATATTTGGTTTGAAATGTCATGAGACTGGATCATTGATGACACAAGAAGCAGAATCAATATGTTCCATAAACCAAAATCAAATGTTACGAAACATACAAGAAAATAGACATAACGTTGTATTAAGTAGTATCAATAGTAATTTGGGAAAGCGCTTCTTTAATGAAAGAATGACTCCACTGGTTTGCATGTTTGTATGATTTATAAAGGTGTTCTTCACAGGAACACAAACACATTTTCTTTATTTATGTATGATATAAATCAGTAATGTGAAGCCTGGAATATGCACTTTGGGTTTCTGTAGGAAATTGAAAATCTACAATTTTTAGAGTTAAATTACAGAAAAGGGGGCAATGGCATATTGCAAAGTTTATAAAATGCCCTATATTACAATCACAAGGTGTTTCATGTTCTTTTGACAAAAAAAAAATTCTTAAGACTGGATGGCAACAGTTATGGAAAAATTCTTTGCTCTGTGACACTGCTTTTTTTCTTATTGTAAAGCTATTTGTAATGACAAATAATTGATGTCAAATTTAAATGTATTACTTCAGCAGAAAAAGTTAAAGAATCAATACTGAACGCATGCTTTTTGTTTGCTCAGTCTCCTGGAAATAACGCTTTCTGAAATAATTCTCTGTATACTGTGGAAGCTAATCTCCAAGTCAAAAAGGAGAACTTAAAATGTGATTTTTCTAAAAAATATTTTGTAAAGTTTGCATCACTGAAATTGAGCAAATAATAAAATACATTAGAAAATTATGGTCATAGACCGGGATGAACTTGTAATGTTAATGGGTGAATGTACTTGAGAACCACTATTCTATCAGCCAATCGGAAATAAAGGTGAAAATCAGCCAATAGTATTGAGCTTCAATCCTATTGACTGATCCAATCAGCCAATAGGATTGAGCTTGCATTCTATTGGCTGTTCCAATCCAATGTAATTTATTTAATTGAAGTGTAAGGTTAGGTGTTAGTGTAACTCAGGTTTGGTTTATTTTACAGGTAAATGTGTATTTATTTTAGCTAGGTAGTTAGTAAATAGTTAATAACTAGTTAGTAACTATTTTACCTAGTTAAAATAAATACAAACTTGCCTGTAAAATAAAAATAAATCATAAGCTAGATACAATGTAACTATTAGTTATATTGCAGTTAGCTTCGGGTTTATTTTATCGGTAAGTATTTAGTTTTTAATAGGAATTATTTATATAATGATAGTCATTTTTATTTAGATTTATTTTAATTATATTTAAGTTAGGGGTTGTTAGGGTTAGGGTTAGACTTAGGTTTAGGGGTTTATAACTTTAGTATAGTGGCGGCAACGTTGGGGCGGCAGATTAGGGGTTAATAAATGTAGGTAGGTGGCAGTGATGTTAGGGGCGGCAGATTAGGGGTTAATAATATTTAATTAGTGTTTGCAATGCGGGAGTGCAACGGTTTTGGGGTTAATATGTTTATTATATTGGTGGCAATGTCCGAAGCGGCAGATTAGGGGTTAATAAGTATAATGTAGATGTCAGCAATGTCAGGGGCGGCCGATTAGGGGTTAATAAGTGTAAGATTAGGGGTGTTTAGACTCAGGGTTCATGTTAGGGTGTTAGGTGTAAACATAAATCTAGTTTCCCCATAGGAATCAATGGGTCTGCGTTACAGAGCTTTACGCTGCTTTTTTGCAGGTGTTAGGCTTTTTTTCAGCCGGCTCTCCCCATTGATGTCTATGGGGAAATCGTGCACGACCACATAAAACCAGCTCACCGGCCTTAAGCAGCGCTGGTATTGGAGTGCGGTATGGAGCACAATTTTGCTCTCTGCTCACTTCTTGCCTGATAATGCCGGGTTTATGAAAACCTGTAATACCAGCTCTGTAGGGAAGTGAGTGGTGACAATAACTTGCAAGTTAGCACCGCACCCCTCATAACCCCCTCATCTAGCCGTACGTTATCTATATGGCACAAATTAACTAATACTGTTTAGCTGTAAAATAATTTCAAAATGCATTGAGATAAGAGGCAGCCTTCAAGGGCTTAGAAATTACCATATGAGACTACATAGGTTTATTTTTCAACAAAGAATACAGAGAGAATCTGTTGGCGCTCTACAAATAACCGAAAATAAAAATAACAAAGCAAATTTGAAGATAAAAGTAAATTGAAAAGTTGTTTAAAATTCCATACCCTATCTAAACCATGAAAGTTTAATTTTGACTAGACTGCCCCTTTATGCCATCCCACCACCTGCTCTTGCACAAGCAATTGTGCAAGGGCACAACTTGTCAATAATCAGTCCAAGCTGATTGAACGCCACTACCCCTGCACTGCTAGAAAGCCATAGCTGCATCCATAACTTACTAAAATGAGCCCATAATCCTTATTACTAAACCCTTGTTTTCTATTCATTTGTATTTGTTAAACTGTGTGTATCATTTCATCCACCCTTACTTCTTTTTACGAATCCTATTGTAAGCCACACCAATTTATATAAGATACACAATTCGTAGTCTAGTATTACAAAAGGTCCAATCATTCCCTCTGTATTAAAATCAAAAACAAAATATAACAATCTCTCAGCCAGATTAGGAGTTTTGCGTTATGGCTGCTCGCTAATTATTTGTACTTTATTTTCACCGCTCACCTTTGATAGCGCTGCTATTACAGGTTTGCAAAAAGCAGGCTTGTGCGGGCGATATGGTTGCATTGAGCTCCATACCTCACCCAAATACAAGCGCTGCTTTGACGTGCTCATGCACGATTTCCCCATAGACATCAATGGGGAGAGCTGGCAAAAAAGAAGCCTAACACCTGCGATCGTGGAAACAAAAGCTCTGTAACGCAGCCCCATTGATGTCTATGGGGAAAGAAAAAGTAAAACCTAACACCCTAAAATACCACATGTCTAAACACCCGTAATCTGCCGCCCCCGACATCGCCGCCACCTACATAATGTTATTAACCGCAAATATGCTGCCCCCACCTAAATAAAACTATTCACCCCTAATCTGCCATCCGCCCACACCACCACTATAATAAACTTATTAACCCCTAAACCTAACCCTAGCCCTAAACCTAAAACCCTAACTTTAACATAATTAAAATCAAACTAAATTAAAGTTACAATTATTAACTAAATAATACCAATTTAAAACTAAATACTTACCTGTTTGTATTTATTTTAACTAGGTAGACTAGTTAGTAAATAGTTATTAACTATTTACTAACTACCTAGCTAAAATAAATACAAAGTTAGCTGTAAAATAAAACCTAACCTGTCTTACACTAAAACCTAACATTACAATAAAATAAAATAAATGAAATTAATACAATACATTTATGTAAATTACAAAAAAAATAAACACTAAATTACACAAAATAAAAAACGAAATTATCAAAAATAAAAAATAATTACTCCTAATCTAATAGCCCTATCAAAATAAAAAAGCCCCCCCAAATAAAAAAAACCCTAGCCTACACTAAACTGCCAATGGCCCTTAAAAGGGCCTTTTGCGGGGCATTGCCCCAACTAAATCAGCTTTTTTACCTGTAAAAAAAATACAAACAACCCCACAACAGTAAAACCCACAACCCACACAATCAACCCCCCAAATAAAAACCTAAATAAACCTAAGCTAACCATTGCCCTGAAAAGGGCATTTGGATGGTCATTGCCCTTAAAAGGGCATTTAGCTCTTTTACCGCCCAAACCCTAAGCTAAAAATAAAACCCACCCAATAAACCCTTAGTTACATAAAACTCATAACTAAAGTGTCACAAAGTGCACTGAACACCCATAAACTACCTATTAACCCCTAAACCAACACCCTCCCACACTGCAAACACTATATTAAAGTTGTAATGTTAACTCCTAAACTAGTAACCCCTAAACCTAATTCCCCCTAACTTTATATTAAAATTACAATTAAAATTTATCTGTCAAATTAAAAAAAATATGTTTACACTAACAATTAAACTAATATAATTATTAAACTAAAATTAAACTAACTACCAATTAAATAAAACTAAAATACACATTTAAAAAAATCCTAGCATTACTCTAAAAATTACAAAGTATCTAATTACAAAAACTAACAAACACTAAGTTACGAAAAATAAACAAAATGATCAAAAATAAAAAACAATTACACCTATTCTAATAGCCCTATAAAAATAAAAACATAATAGGATAAAAGCTACTGAAAGTCTATTGGCTGATTTGAACAGCCAATAGAATTTCTGAAGTTGTCATCCTATTGGCTGTTTTGAATTTGCAAAATCAAATCAGCCAAAAGGAGTGCAAAGGAACGCCATTTTGAATCGCGTACCTTGCATTGAAGATTCAGTATACGGCTCTGACCGTATGAACAGGATGTCTTCAGGATGGACTCACTCCGCACCACTGGGATGAAGATAGAAGACACCGCCGCGATGAAGATGCCATCTGGATGAAGATGGAGCCGTCTGGATCAAGATGTAGCCACCGGGATAAAGATCCTTCAAGTGGGACTTTAGCAACTGTGACTGGATCTTCGGGGGTTAGTGTTAATATTTTTTAAACTTTTTTGGGTGTATTTTTTTTAGTTAAGGGTTTGGGCAATGGGTAGCTTAGGTTTTTTAGATAGTTTTTTATTTTGTGGGTTGGGGGGGGTGGGGGTTTGTAATGTTAGTGGGGTTTTTTTTTCAGGTATAAGAGCTGTTTAACTTAGGACAATGCCCTACAAAAGGCCCTTTTAAGGGCTATTGGTAGTTTATTCTAGACTAGTCCTAAAGCCCGTGTGCACAGGCCATTGTTTTCAGTACAGCGGTTCAACCCCTTGCTATCTCTCTATCCCCCCTCTCTTTTGCTCTCTATGCCTCCTCTCTTTTGCTCTCTCTTTCCACCCTCTCTTCTGCTCTCTCTCCCCCCTCTCTCTCTTTTGCTCTCTCTCCCCCCTCTATTTAGCTCTCTCTCCCTTCTCTTTTGCTCTCTCTCCCTCTCTTTTGCTCTCTCTCCTCCCCTCTCTCTCCCCCTCTCTTTTCCTCCTTCTCTTTTGCGCTCTCCTCCCTCTCTTTTGCTCTCCCTCTCTTTTGCGATCCCTCTCTCCTCCTATCTTTTGCTCTCTCCCCCTCTCTTTTGCTCTCTCTCCCCCTCTCTTTTGCTATTTCCCCCTTTCTTTTGTTCTCCCCCCCTCTCTTTTGCTCTCTCCCCCTCTCTTTTGCTCTCTCTATCCCCCTCTTCTATCCCCCTTTTCTGATTTCTTTCTCCCCCCTTTCTCTCTCGCCCTCTCTATTGCTGTCTCTCTCCCTCTCTTTTTACTGTCTCTCTATCCCCCCTCTTTTGCCCTCTCTCTATCCTACCTCTTTCTCTCTCTCTCTCTTTCTCTCTCCCTCCTCTCTTTTGCTCTCTCTCCCCTCGTTCTTTTGCTCTCTCTATCCCCCCTCTTTTGCATTCTCTATCCCCCTCTCGTTTACTCTCTTTCTCCCCTCTCTTTTGCTGTCTCTCTCCCCCTCTCTTTTGCTCTTTCTCTCCCCCTCTCTTTTGCTCTCTCTCTCCCCCTCTCGTATGCTCTCTCTCTCCCCCTGTCTTTTGCCCTCTCTCTCCCCCTCTCTTTTGCTCTCTCTATCCCCCCTCTTTTGCTCTCTGTATCCCCTCTTTTGCTCTCTCTCTCCATCTCTCCCCCCCTTTCTTTTGCTCTCTTTTTCCCCTTTCTTTTGCTGTCTCTCTCCCCTCTCTTTTGCTCTTTCTCTCCCCCTCTTTTTTGCTCTCTTTCTCCCCTTCTTTACTGCTCTCTCTCCTCCTCTCTTTTGCTCTCTCTCTCCCCTCTCTTCCCCTCCCCACTCTTTTGTGCTCTCTTTCCCCTTTATTTTGCACTCTTGTGGTAGTGATGTGGGAGGCCAGAGGTTTAGGGGTTAATAACTTAATTTAGTGGTGGTGATGTCGAGAAGTGGCGGAATAGAGGTTAATAGATTTATTACCATTGCGGCGATATTGGGAGTGGCAGATTAGGGGTTAATAGCTTTATTTAGGTGGGGGCGATATCGGGAGCGGCAGATTAGGGGTTAATAACATTATTTAGGTGTCGGCGATGTCGAGGCAGCATATTATGGGTGTTTAGACATGGGGTTTATGTTAGGGTGTTAGGTTTAAACTTAATTTTTTTCCCCATAGACATCATTGGGGCTGCGTTACGGAGCTTTTCTTTCCGCGGTCGCAGGTGTTAGGTTTTTTTTCTGACCCGCTCTCCCCATTGATGTCTATGGGGAAAGCATGCATGAGCACGTCAAAACAGAGCTTGTATTTTGTGCGGTATGGAGCTCAATGCAACCATATTGCACGCACAAGCCGGCTGTTTCAAAACTTGTAATGGCTGCGCTATAGAGGGTGAAATAACGCAACTTTTGTTGCGTTCGTTAATTTCCCTATAGCGCGCATAACTCGTAATCTAGGTGAGAGTGTTTTTGCATTTTCTATTATTTATGCATTTATTGATCATGCCATTTTGCTGTGTTTAGTGGTCCTTTAAATGTTTTATGAGCATTTAAAACTCTTTTTATTATTATTAAATGTCCCTTAAATGTGCTCTAAATACAGACTTATATTCTAATTATCAGCTTTCCACTTTTGTGGTTGTGATAGTAGGAAAATAGTGTTCAGTTTTAATTTATCTGCTAAGGCCATCTGTACTGTGAAATGTTTTCTGCTTTCCTACATATACACAGGTGATATTCTTAGCTTGTGTCGAATAATACAGATGCTTAGATTTATAAAAGATAAATTTCAGATGCCTTTAAATGGACCCCTTAGATTTAATAACTTCTCAGATTAATTGTTATTTTTTAAGTATTTTCCGTATATTGAGGATTTAAATGAAATGCAAACCACAGTCTTTATTAATCATCACGACACATTATTCATGTGCAAGGAAATAAGTTAACATTATTATTGTGATCCTGTTTTTAATATCCACAGTTCCCAACAGACTGTAAAACATTTTGAAGTGTTTTAGCAGAATACATTATTACTTGACAGCAATGAGTACGGCCTGCTTTGTTTTTCTATTTAATCACTATTAGTACTCTTTAGTATGAATATTAATGAGTTATTGTTCGCACACACTTTACATCCTCAGACTATAATCATTTCTTTTTGAACAGCATCACTGATTTTGAAATATATAAACGGCATATTTTATTCCATTTACAAATAAAAATATTCTATTTGTCCACATCAGAAAAAAAGGTGATGATGTGCAGCTATTGATTATAATATTAATTATGTGAATAATTAAAACAAAAGAAAAACTTAAAGGGACACTCAATCAAAATTAAACTTTCATTATTCAGATAGAGCAGGCCATTTTAAACAACTTTCCAATTTACTTCCATTAACAAAATGTGCACAGTCTTTTTATATTTAAACTTTTTGAGTCACCAGCTCCTACTGAGCATGTACAAGAATAAGTGTGTATGCATTTGTGAATGGCTGATAGCTGTCACATGGTACGTATATGCATTTGTGATTGGCTGATGGCTGTCACATGGTACAAGGGGAGTGGAAAAAGACATAACTTTTAAAATTGTCAGAAAAAAAATCTACTACTCATTTGAAGTTCAGACTAAGTGCTATTGCATTGTCTTGTTATCTTGCATTTGCTGATTATGCAAATCTACTGTGTTGACTGGTCCTTTAAGAATTAGGGCAATAAATTGCTTTGCTGAGCTGTTTTTTAATATGAATTTTTAAATCTACAGTGTACTCTGGTTGTGGTCTTTATGTTTTTTCAATGGTTCAATTAAAGCTATAATAAGAATAAATAAAAGAAAAATGCTTGCACACAACTATGGGTTTGAACACAATCTCACTTGTGTTCTTGGTAGATTTCTGAACATTATCTGCATTGTTAATCTCTGATTTCGTAATCCAAAAAAACAAATGTACAAGACTAAAGACAAACAAAATGGTGATTACGGAGGTTCAAGGGCTGATATGTTGAGCTTATTTTATTAATGCTAATGGATGATGTGTGCTAGTAACCTGTGGTGCTCCAATACCCTAGATATATGTGTGTATGTCTTTTTAAGGGATTTTAATAGGGGTATTATCAGTATAGGGGGCTATGTGTTTGTTGGTTTATGAATTTGTATAGTTTTTATTAGCATAAACATGCTCATTATCAATGTTTCAACTTGATTGATTGGCATGCAGTATTTGTATCTGTTTGGTAGCATTGCTTACTAATATCATCCAATATCGCAGGGGAAGTGCCAGTGTGTTTTCCCCATAAAAAACAATGTTCTATTCAAAAACGTGTTGGGGTATTCAGTGGAAAATGTTGTCTAGGGATTTTACAAGCCTTTTAAGATGTGGAATTCAATAAGTGAAAAATGGCTTTATAAATGTGCTGTTAGTATTGAGAATCTGGATTGTGATTAGACAATCAGGACCGGCACATGTTACGATTGTAACTAGACAAACAAGACTGGCACATGTTAAGTATAGGGCCATACTAACCGATATTGAAAAAGTACGGCTGATAAACAATGGAAATGTTTAATTGTGATCACGACTACATAAAAAAAACATTCATCTGCACTTGTTAACATGCATATAATTATCAAACGATGGATTGTGATCTACTCTTATGTGTTTAATACCTGCAAAGGAGTTCAGCCTATAGGTAAAGTTAGCCCTGGAGAATGTGATGCACTTCTGATACTGAGACTAACATGGCCAGTAAGCCAACTTCTAGCAGCCAATATGCAAAGCCACCAATCACCAGCTGTGTTCAACTCAGGAGTGGAATTACGTTGTCACTTTGAAGTTGACTTAAAGGGATAGTCTACTTGAAAATTGTTATTGTTTACAAAGAGTGATAATTCCCCATTTTTGCATAACCAACACTGTTATATTAACACACTTTTTACCTCTGTGATTACTTTGAATCTAAGCCTCTGCAGACTGCCCCTGTATCTCAGTTCTTTTGACAGACTTGAGGTTTAGCCAATAAGTGATGACTGATAAATAACTCCACCGGAGTGAGCACAATGTTAGCTATATGGCACACATGAACTAACACTATCTAACTGGGAAAAACTGTCAAAATGCACTTAGATAAGAGGCAGCCTTCAACGGTTTAGAAATCAGTTTGAGCCAACCTAGGTTTAGCTTTAAAAAAAATACCAAGAGAACAAAGCAAATTTGATGATAAAAGTAAATTGGAAAGTTGTTTAAAATTCCATGCCCAAGCTGAATCATGAAAGTTTAATTTTGACTTGACTGTCCCTTTAAGCTATGGTTCTCATTTAACAGAGAACCTTTCCACCAATGTTTGGGGCAGTAATCATTGCACACATTTACAATTGCAAAAGTGCTTATGCAGCCCCTCTGCTATCATGCAAACAAAAATCGAGTAGGACTTCTCAATCATCCAATGATTCAGGTTTTTTAAATTCAATGCTATTCCAGTTCATTAGAAAACATTATTGTGACCCATAGATCACAAGCTTTTTCAAATGCTACTGAGGTAAATGCTACCCTGCACACCTTGTATGGGGCAGTTCAACAACTGTATTTATATATATCAGAAAACATTTTTTGAGGATGTATTCTTTCAATGTTAAAGGGACACTGTAGCCAAATTTGTGTTTTTGTTTCACCAAAAAAAATGTATTTCCATTTTGTTTTTTCAAAAACTCTACACTAATAAAGCAATATTTGTAGACGTGTAAAACAGAAGCAGTTTTGTTTATCAGCCAGTGAGCATAAGAAAGAAGTACACAATCAACTACAAAATATTAGTTTCAGTTTAAATAGCTTTTACCTAACATTTTTTCAGACAAAAAAAAAAAAGTATTCACATCACATGTAAATGATGCTCTTTCATACTCATGGTAAAAAAAAAATTCTCTTTAAGGTTTTCTATATGCTCAGTTCACATATTAATAATCAGGGTCCTTTTTCTGTTTAATAAAAAGGTAAATCTATTGCTCAAAACATATTTTTTTATTATGAAACATATATACATCTTACATATGAATATGTTTATTTATGATTGCTATTAAGTTTTTCGACATTTAAAAATGTTAATTATAAAATTACTCAAAAATTGGTAGAAACATTTAGAATATATATTATTGATAAATTAAATAAAATTTAGACACGTTACATGGCAGTCAATACTGCATAAATTAGCCACCATGTGGTTTTAGTAATTCAAACAGGAGGTTAGATGAAATGTCAGCTGCCATACAACCTTGAGCACAGATAAATCAAAAAAGGGAGCTGTATTATCTATCTGAAGTTATTTTGGATTATCATTATTTAATAATACACTTAATTATGACACTTGTTTCAGCCACGTTTTTCAGATTAGTCATAAAAACATAAATTGTGTTTTAAAAATCCACATGAAAAGTTTGAAAGTTTTCAAATATTTTTTCCCCCATCAAAAGCTCACTAATGGTACAAAAATGGCATTTAATGATCATTTAAATTACTTTCATCATTAACAACTGATTGGTAAAACCTTTAGCAAATATACCATGAACTTTATTTCAATATGACACAATAATCACACGGAGCTTTTGAGAATTTTTACTTTTTTGATATCATTGGTACAGATCATATTTGCCTTTTTTTCAAGGTAATTTATTACGTATCCCAATGAGTCTATGCATTGACTACAGTAACAACTGAGAACTGACTCTGTTATTTTCCCTATCCTTCTTTATTTATGGCCTGTCACTGTTTGTTTTTAGTAGTACAAGGCTGGCAAGATTACCTTTCTTAATTAATCATTCCTGTCATCTGTTAATTGAGAGCTGCTGAAGTACTTCTCTATCACTTGGCAAAGACTTGAAATTAAAGTGCTTGGAATTAATTGTTTTAATGTAAATCCAAATGGAACTTGCTCACCATAATGCATTCTTTACCTCTGTCTTATGTTGTAACTAGATTTCTACTATCTTAATCAAATGTTATGTAGTGTGTTAGAAAACTCTGCCTACAATGATTATATTATTATTATTATTATATTAATTTATTTATGTATGTATTTTTTTATTAATTTATTTATAAAGTGCCAATACATTACACAGTCCTGTGACATTATGTATAAAATGGTACAATAATTAAATAAAAGGGGGTCCTGCCTAAGAGAAACTGTTAGCTATAAACTACTTCTAATCTCAGAAGATGGGCTTCTGAGATTAGATTGTAAAGGATGGTACCCAAAAACGGCAAAGCAATGTGTATCTTGTGACAATGGATCCAGAGAGAACATAGTCCATCATAAAACAGTGGTTATTGTGCATTTCTTTTCACTAATACAGCAGTAACCATTTGTTTAAAGGAACATTAAAGTAATTTTATTTTGCATTTATAAGATTGTATTAAAATATATATAGTATAATACATTTTTTGGAAAATAAAGCTTGTTCTGTGCTGAAATAAATCACTTCCTTCAAAATTTAACAGAAAATATTGATCATATGAGATCCATCAGCTGGACCTCAACATGTGAAATTTATATTGAATGAACTTTAAACTTTGAGGCTGCAGGCTATTTTGAATTGAATTGGGCAGAGAGTTAGGGGGCACCCTTTAATTCTTGCACCTTGGCAGCAGAATATCTTTAACCAGACCTGGTAGCAATTGCCAGTTTAGTAGATGACTAAATATATAGTAGGTTAAAACAATATTTCAAGGTTATGTTTGTTGGGATCAATGGGTAGCCTTTTTAAATGTATTAGTGCCAGTTCACTTGGCAGAGTTTGTATTTAAATGGTGGACTAAAGAGGATTTGTCACTTTGATGAACTTTTGTATTGTTTCAAACTAATGTACCATGTTCCCATATATGTAATATTTAATTTTATCATTTATGATATTTTCAAAATTATGGAACATGATATTATTGTGTGTGCATTGTATGAATTTAAATTATTAAATGTATTAGAAAATATTGCCTAAACAGAAAAAAAATCAATATAAATGTGAAGATTCAAACAAAAATAGATTGCATTCTATTTATAGATAACCAGAAATATTCACTTGGAATTACAGAAAACTGATGTCCTGAAAAATTGAAAAAAAAATGATATTAAATAAAAACCATTATAGAGTTATCTTATTTCATTTTGGAGTCATTCAGTTTTATGAAAAAAAAAATATTAAATGGTGTTAACATCAAGTATGTTTTATAGCATAATTGTAAAGTTACTGAACCAAAATGTGACTGAAACACAAAAATAATTGAGGCCAGTGCTACCTAATCCATGTTATGTAATATAAGCAATTGTCTTAAAACCTTAATGAAACTCAAAATCAGCTCTATAATGAGACCCACTCAGCATTTTGACAGGAGGCCAATTATAACAGTATCTGTCAGCAAGAGGCTGGAAAACAGACGGCAAACCTTAACATTTTTTTTTTCAGGAAATTAAAAAAAAACACAACACACACACAAAGACTATGCAGACCACATCAGTCACACTCGGACTCTCCTCCTGGCTGAACTTTTATTGAAGGAGCACACCCTGCTTGTGACTCTCTTCCCGCTCTGATTTTAAGGAAGGTCCCTTGTATAGGCAATGACTTGGCACAGCATGACAAGACACAGAGGAGGGAAAGCCTGAGCTGAGCAAGGTAAATTAAATGCTTTCATATATTTAGCCATCCATTTAGTTCTGTGTATGAGACAGAACTGTCAGATTACTTTGTGTGGAAGTACAGTGGACATAGTAACAGTAGGCTGTACTCATTTTCACCCTTCAACATAGATAGGAGTTGCAAATGTAACCTGATTTGTTAAGCTTTATTGAACTTCAGATGCACCAAAACATCCAGGGAAATATTAATTTATGCTGTATACATTTGTGTCCAAAATACACAAAGCAAAAAACAAATGGAAAATTGTATTGAATATAAGCAAAACAGCTACCATATTGTTCTTTAAGACTATATAGCTTAATATAATTTTCTACCCCTTTCATTTGCCAGATTTAAAGTTACAGTTCACCCAAAAACTTTCTCCCCTTTAAATTATTCCCAATGATCCTTTTTACCTGCTAGAGTGTATTAAATTGGTTGCATGTAGCTCCTTTACTCATATTTCAGCATTTGAAATAGCTGAAATTAGCTTGTGGTTTCCCAACCTATACTGAAAGTTTTGATACTGGCGTATACGCTATTGACAAGCCTAAGTAAACACAGCCAGCAGAAGAGATTACACTCCCAGTGGGATGAAGGATAGTTAAGTAATAAAATGATAATTTTCCATTGTTTCTTTATGTATTGAGCTTTGGTGTTCCAGACAAATATAAGATAAGGAAGCAAGTCTGTGTACATAAAAGTGATAACATAATGAGATCTGATATTACCTGAAGCTCAACCCATTTTTCAAAGCACAAAACCAGCTACTTCAGATACACAAATAAACCCGAAAATGCAATTTCTTAAATATTTTATACTCTGCAGTTGGTATAACAAGTCATTTAAAATACATTTATGGAAAAGCAATTTTACAGTGTACTGTCCCTTTAAGGAAATCAGTATTTCTTGTGCTTTGCAATACTAAAGTTGTCATTTGGACTTAAAGGGATACTAAACCCATTTATTTTCATTATTCAGATAGAGCATGCAATTTTAGGCAACTTTATAATTTACTCCTATTATCAATTATTTCTTCTCTTGCTATCTTTATTTAAAAACCAGGACTGTAAATCCTAGGAGCCGGCTAGTCATTTTTTACCTCAATAAACTTAATTTAAATGCATGTTTATTAATTGAACTTGTACCTCAGTAATACCTACCTGCGCCCTGCATAGCTGCCATCGTTCAGGCCCCTACCATTAAACACTGTATTTATATGCTAATACAGCCGTTTTAAACCTGAAACTGTATGGTAAATATTTCAAAGTAAAAATAATAAAAACAGGTCAATCCGCAGCAGGTACGAAGTGTAAACAACATGTGAACCATTCACAGCTGTCAAACAGATATCTCCTTCACCAGCCTCTATTCCTTCTCATTCACAGTTCCTGCACAGCTACAGTAAATCTGAGTACAAGCTTACAGTATTATGTTCCAGCTACAAGAAATCTCAAACCAGTTTAAGATATTCCTTGAGGATGAAAGCTACAGTAAATATCATTACCAGTTTACAGCAATCCATGAGTATGCCAGGTACAGCATCCATTTAAAATAATCTGTGAGCATACCAGTTGCAGTAAATCTCAGTACCGGTTTACAGTAATCCTTGAGTGTGCCATCTGCAGTAAATCTTAGTACCAGTTTAGAGTAATCCATAAGTGTGCCAGCTACAGAAAAATTCAGTAACAGTTTACAGTAATCCATAAAAGTGGAAAACAAGAGTAAATCTCAGTAACAGTTTATAGTAATCAAAAAGTGTGCTAGCTACAGTGAATCCAATACCAGTGTACAGTAATCCGTGAGTGTGCCAGCTGCAGTAAACCTCACTACCAGTTTACAGTAATATTTGAGTGTGCAAGTTACAGTAACTCTCAATACAAGTTTACAGTAATCCTTGAGGGTACCTGCTACAGTAACTCTCAATACAAATTTACAATAATTCATGAGTATACCAGCTACAGTAAATCTCAGAACCAGTTTAAATTACTCCTTGAGTTTGCAAGCTACAGTAAATCTCATTATCAATTTACAGTAATCCATAAGTGTGCCAGCTACAATACACTCTCAGTATCAGTTTACAGTAATCCTTGAGTATGCCAGCTACAGTAAATCTCAATACCAGTTTTCAGTAGTCCTTGAGTGTGCAAGTTACAGTAAATCTCAGTACAAGTTTACAGTAAGACTTGAGTGTGTCTGCTATAGTAACTCTCAATACCAGTTTACAGTATATCTCAGTAGCAGTTAAACCCTGTAAGGTATGTACTTAAGTTTTGGAACACAACTGCTGATCACTTAAATATATGTTTTGTTTCACTAGCAATTAATGGAATTCAATATTAATGGAGAGAATTCCTAATTATGCAGTGAATGATAATCAGAGTCTAATCCCCAATGGTGAGGAATAGCAATCAGTATACCCCAGAAGGAATATATGATATCTTTTATAAGTTAATGAATCAACAGAAAATCCTCTTTCTTCCTTGTTTTGCTTAAGCTAGTGATTGCAGTGAGACATGTCCAGAAACGTATTCAGACAAACTTACTTGCTAGAAGCTTCCTATTGCCTATAGATGTTAATTCAAAATATACCTTTGAGTCCTGGATGTAAAC
This sequence comes from Bombina bombina, assembly GCF_027579735.1. NCBI lineage: Eukaryota > Metazoa > Chordata > Amphibia > Anura > Bombinatoridae > Bombina > Bombina bombina. The sequence continues at coordinate 861,013,401 of NC_069501.1, forward strand.
CTGTAGCGAGTGGCAATCACTTGGACGTAAGGTAAAATGGCAGAGTAACAGATCTGATGGTATAGCTCTGTAGCGTGGCACAGCAGTAATGGCGTCTGTCAGCTGCAACGCAGAAAGCGGAGCTGATGGGGAGGAGTCAGTGGCTGTCAGTTTTGCTCTCTAGTCGAGCGGCTTGTAGAAAGAGTACTCCTGTCTTCTCCTCTTAAACTGTAAGTTTGTTGCGAACTCTTTACTGCTGGTTAAATGTTGCAATTTCCAAAGGCAATTAGAAAGCTCTCTTCTTGATGATATTGTTGCAAAATAGGATAAGTTGAGAGCAGAGGTCGGAACTGTAGATAGGTTTCAAAATAGTAACTATTCCTCTAGTAAACTGGCGAAACAGTCCAAGCATAAGGGAATAAATTTTAGTGCTTAAATTAGTGGTAGCCTTCCTACTTACATAACTAAGCACTGAGCGAGAGGAAATGATGCAACTTATAGAGGAAGTGAACAATAGTGGAAATTCAACCAGTACTGCCTTAAAGAGACAGTAATCCTGACAAACCCCTTCACCCAATAAGACGTATATATACATCTTGCAGTACTTTGCCTATCGTACTGCAAGACGTATATATATATATATATATATATATATATATATATATATATATATATATATACGTATTTGCTTCAAGAAGCTCCAGCACTCTCAGTTGTTAAATTACAGCCGAGATCTGGAGTTCCTGAAGCTTCAGGCATCTGCCGCATATGGAGCAAAAGCGTGATCAGTGCTCCTGCTCCATATAAGGACAGATGCTTGATCGTCACCGTCTGTAACGCCGTGTGTCACCGTCTGTAACGCCGAACAGAGAAACGGCAGCATCCGAAGTCACTTAAGGATAATAACTGGACATAGAGTTGACCGCCTTGGTGCAGTAAGTTGCCACATTCCCTGAGGTCCATTGTATCAGGTGAGCACTGATTCGTATGTCTGTACTTTTATCCTCTTGGATATCTCCCTCTGGCTGGCTTAGTGACTGTGGTCGAACGGCTGATTACCATTGCTGAATATTGGATATAACTCCTTAATATCAGCACTTGCCTTACCATTTGAATTATGTGCTTTTTAGATTGTGGACTTTTTTATTAATTTAACCCCCCAATTTCAGCCCTTTGCGCCCTTCTTCATACATTTTATATTGTACTTTTGTTATTGTCTTTTTTAGACCACCGGTGGTTTTAACATTTTAGACTTTATTTGTTTTTGTTATTTTTATGATCATTTAGTAAATTCTATTTTACATACTGTTTGGCGTGGTTGCTGTTGTAGCACACTTCTCTTTGATTTTATTTATATTCCTGTGATTGGCTGTAGAGGACAATCCATTTGTTTAGTTGCTCTAACCACATCGCTGAGTGTTTGCAGATATTTTCTGTGCAGTAATCCATGAGTGTGCCAGCTACAGTAAATATCAGTACCAGTATACAGTAATCATTAAGTGTGTCTGCTAGAGTGAATCTGAGTACAGGTTTACAGTATTTCTTGATTATGCCAGCTACAGTAAATCTCAGTAACAGTTTACAGTATTCCTTGAGTGTTCAAGCTACAGTTAATTTCAGTACCAGTTTACAATAATCCACAAGTGTGCCAGCTGTAATAACTTTCAATATCAATTTACAGTAATTTTGAGTGTACCAGCTACAGTAAATCTCAGTACCTGTTTACAGTTGTCCATCAGTGTGCCAGCTACAGTAACTTTCAATATCAGTTTACAGCAATCCTTAAGTGTGCCTACTACAGTAAATCTCAAAAACAGTTTACACTAATCTTTGAGTTTGTTTGCTACAGTAACTCTCAATACCAGTTAACTATAATCCATAAGTGTGCCAGCTACAGTAACTCTCAATACCAGTTTACTGTAATCCATATGTGTACTAGCTACAGTAAATCTCAATACTAGTTTACAGTAACCCATAAGTGTGCTAGCTACAGTAAATCTCAATACCAGGAAAAGAGTAAAACACAGAGGCGCCAACATGGCCTAATATCGCCAGTGAAATTGAGAACAGCAGCACAGATGAATAGGATACTCACAAACAAAAAGCACCCAGCTGGTGCATTTGTAGCAGGCTGAAACTTTGCAGTGGCCAGCACACTGTGTCCTTGGCACAAAGGCAATTGGATTCCTCAGAGGGCCCAGATATCAAATACCTAGTTATTCTTCTTTAGTATAGGGCTCCAACCATGGGGAAGCCATGGTTGGAGCCCTATACTAAAGAAGAATAACTAGGTATTTGATATCTGGGCCTTCTGAGGAATCCAATTGCCTTTGTGCCAAGGACACAGTGTGCTGAACCACTGCAAAGTTTCAGCCTGCTACAAATGCACCAGCTGGGTGCTTTTTGTTTGTGAGTATCCTATTCATCTGTGCTGCTGTTCTCAATTTCACTGGCGATATTAGGCCATGTTGGCGCCTCTGTGTTTTACGCTTTTCCAGATTTTGTACACCGGGATTGCCATCCTTTGACAGAGTGCTGCCTCCACGTTTGGATCACCAAGGATATATAGACTTTTATATTTTATAGGTTCTTTGGGATTGTGTTTTATTTTTATTTTGAATTTCTTTTTATTTATATATTTTATGTTTCACATTATCTGTATTTTGCATTGCCATCTGATTATTGCAGTAATCACATTTAGTACATTTTTGTATAACCACTCACTAAGAGATATCCACTAGTATATCTCATTTTTTTTGTGATCACATATAATAAGGAAGCGCCCCCTAAGGGCATGATGTGTTACTAGTTCACATCACTCTCTCTGTATATTGTAAATCTCAATACCAGTTTACTGTAATCCATAAGAGTGCTAGCTACAGTAACCCTTAATACCAGTTTACTGTAATCCACAAGTGTGCTAGCTACAGTGAATCTCAATACCAGTTTACTGTAATCCATGAGTGTGCCAGCTACAGTAAATCTCAGTACCAGTTTATAGTAATTTGTGAGTATGCCAGCTACAGTTACTCTCTGTACCAGTTTACAGTAATCCATGAGTGAGCCAGCTACATTAAATCTCAGTACCAGTTAATATAATCTGTGAGTTTACCAGCTACCATAAATCTCAGTACTGGTTTATAGTAACTGGTGAGTATGCCAGCTACAGTTACTCTCTGTACCAGTTTACAGTAATCCATGAGTGAGCCAGCTACATTAAATCTCAGTACCAGTTAATATAATCTGTGAGTTTACCAGCTACCATAAATCTCAGTACTGGTTTATAGTAATTGGTGAGTATGCCAGCTACAGTTACTCTCTGTACCAGTTTACAGTAATCCATGAGTGAGCCAGCTACATTAAATCTCAATACCAGTTAATATAATCTGTGAGTTTACCAGCTAGCGTAAATCTCAGTACCAGTTCAAAGTACTCCTTGCGTGTGCCTGCTACAGTAACTCTAAATGACAGTTTACAGTAATCTGTGAGTGTGCCAGGTACAGTCAATCTCAGTACCAGTTTACAGTAATCTGTGAGTGGGCCCAATACAATAAATCTCAGTACCAATTTACAGTAATCCATGAGTATGCCAGCTACAGTATATCTCAGTGCCACTTCTGTGGGTGTATCAGCTACAGTAAATCTCAATACCAGTTTACAGTTATCTGTCAGTGTGCCTGTTACAGTAGCTCTCAATATCAGTTTACAGCAATTCTTAAATATGCCAGCTATAGTAAATATCAGTAACAGTTTACAGTATTCCTTGAGTATGACAGCTACAGTAAATTTCAGTACCAGTTTATAGTAATCCGTGAGTGTGCCAGCTGCAGTAAATCTCACTACCAGTTTACAGTAATCTTTGAGTGTGTCTGCTACAGTAACTCTCAATACAAGTTTACAGTAAATCTCAGCACCAGTTTACAGTCATCCTTGGGTGTGCCTGCTACAATAACTCTCAATACCATTTTACAGTAAACTGTGAGTATGCCAGCTACAGTAAATTTCAGTACCAGTTTACAGTAATCCGTGAGTGTGCCAGCTGCAGTAAATCTCACTACCAGTTTACCGTAATCTTTGAGTGTGTCTGCTACAGTAACTCTCAATACAAGTTTACAGTAAATCTCAGCACCAGTTTACAGTCATCCATGGGTGTGCCTGCTACAATAACTCTCAATACCATTTTACAGTAAACTGTGAGTATGCCAGCTACAGTAAATTTCAGTACCAGTTTACAGTAATCTGTGAGTGTGCAAGCTACAGTAACTCTCAGTAACAGTTTACAGTAATCCCTGGATATGCAGCTACAGTAAATCTCTGTAACAGTTTAAAGTAATCTATGAGTGTACCAGCTACAGTATCAGTACCAGTTCACAGTAATCATTGCATGTGACTGTTAAAGTAACTCTTAATACCAGTTTACAGTAATACGTAAGTGTGCCAGGTACAGTAAATCTAAGTACCAGTTTAAACAAATCTGTGGGTGTATCAGCTACAAGAAATCTCAATACCAGTTTACAGTATCCTTTGAATATGCCAGCTACATTAAATTTCAGTACCATTTTACTGCAATCCACGAGTATGCCAGCTACAGTAAATCTCAGTACCAGTTTATAATAATCAAGTGTGCCAGCTAAAGTAAATTTCAGTACTATTTTACAGTAATCTGTGAGTGTGCCAGCTACATTAACTCTCTGTACCACTTTACACTAATCTGTGAGTGTACCAGCTACAGTAAATCTCTGTACCACTTTACACTAATCTGTGAGTGTACCAGCTACAGTAAATCTCAGTGCCAGTTTACAGTAATCCATAAGTGTGCCTGCTACAGTAACTCTCAAAACCTGTTTGCAGTAATTTGTAAGTGCGACAGCTGCTAGAGATGTGCATTCGTTTTCGTAAAATCATTAGTATTACAGTAATCTGTGAGTGTGCCAGCTACAGTAAATCTCAGAACCAGTTTACAGTAATCTGTGAGTGTGCCAGCTACAGTAAATCTCAGAACCAGTTCACAGTAATATGTGAGTGTGCTAGCTACAGTAAATCTCAGTACTAGTTTACAGTAATACGTGAGTGTGCTAGCTACATTAAATCTCAGAACCAGTTTACAGTAATGTGCGAGTGTGCCAGCTACAGTAAATCTCAGTACTAGTTTACAGTAATGTGTGAGTGTGCCAGCTACAGTAAATCTCAGTACTAGTTTACAGTAATCCGTGAGTGTGCCAGCTACAGTAGCTCTTAATATCAGTTTTCAGCAATCCTTGAGTATGCCAAGTACAGTAACTCTCAATACCAGTTTACAGTAATCTGTGAGTGTGCCAACTACACTAAATCTCAGTACCAGTTAACAGTAATCCATGAGTGTGCCAGCTACAGTAACTCTCAATATCAGTTTTCAGTAATCCTTGAATATGCCAGCTACAGTAACTCTCAATACCAGTTTGCAGTAATCTGTGAGTGTGCCAGCTACAGTAAACCTCAGTACCAATTTACAGTAATTGAGTGTGCGAGCTACAGTAAATCTCAGTATCAGTTTACAGTAAACCATGAGTGTGACAGCTAAAGTAAAATTCAGTGCCAGTTTAAAGTAGTCTGTGCCTTTATAAATGGGGATTTTTAAGAGGAACAAAGAAAAATTAAGCACAATGTCCCTTTTTTACATTTTATTTAATTTTACAATCTTACAATTAGTAAAAAATGTTATACACTAATACAATACTATTCTTTGTTAAATGGGTTTTCAATTAATATATATGTGGATCTTAATTCAAGAAATTAAGGCTGACAGATGTGCCTTGTAGCCCTCATTTTAGTGCTACTAAAGGTCATTCTCCCAAGCTATGTATTCAACAATTGCTGCATTCCTAAAATAATTTTGTGTTAAATGATTGTATAACTTGCACATTCCTAAAATAATTTTGTGTTAAATGATTGTATAACTTGCACATTCCTAAAATAATTTTGTGTTAAATGATTGTATAACTTGCACATTCCTAAAATAATTTTGTGTTAAATGATTGTATAACTTGCACATTCCTAAAATAATTTTGTGTTAAATGATTGTATAACTTGCACATTCCTAAAATAATTTTGTGTTAAATGATTGTATAACTTGCACATTCCTAAAATAATTTTGTGTTAAATGATTGTATAACTTGCACATTCCTAAAATAATTTTGTGTTAAATGATTGTATAACTTGCATAACAATATTCACACAATAAGCTAATACTGTTAATTGGACAGTAGTCTTGAAGGGTAACATGTATAAGCATAAAATATGTGCTTCATTAAACTTCTTAATTATTTTTACTACTCTATATCTATTAAAAGATTAAATGTGATTAAAGCCAGATTAGTGAATTAAAATATGAATAAAATATCATTTACAATCATTAATTTACCTGTATGTTTTTGGGGTAAACTCTCAGTAATATTCCGGAACCGAAAAGTATATATATTTGCTAATATAAATTAAAATAAATTGAGTATTTTTCACTTTATGTAAATATATGTTTACTTTTAAAGAGCTGTTAGCTATGATATGTTCTGGCTGACAATCCTCTAGGGTACATTTTATTTATTTTTTATTTATTTGAAAGTAGATTTGTTTCAGTTGTTGACATGCAAATTATATTTATTAAATATTGTATTTATTTTATGGATTAATGTGGAAAATAACATCATTTAGCACCCTAAAGCCTACTGGGCTTTTCTTATTTGATAATAAATTGATAAGTTGTAGCACAACTGAACTGCAGGGGCTACGTAAATTCTACCTCTGTTCACATAAACTATTTGCTTAAATATAATGTCTTAATTGAAAGTCCAGTTCATTTAAGACATAAGCTACACAATATGAAAGGATCATCCATGTTAGCTTTAAGTTTTTTTCTCATTAATCACCTTTTACAATAATTATTTATTTAATTAATTAATTAATTATTAAATTGTTTATGAATTGCTTTTTATCCTTGGAACAATGACTAGAAATGTAGCTTAGCTTATTGTAACATACATCTAATTGGCCTGGAGTAATAAACAATGTATGGAATGTCGAGTGTGCTAAAACTAATAAAGAACATAACTCAGGGATCTATTCATAAAGAGGTAACTGTCCAGCTGCCTTTTTTTCAATCAAGTTGGCTGGAAAAAGTCATCAGAAGTCAGTCAAACTCAATAGCTTCAAGTCAGTTTAGGTCAACTTAATATTAAGTTTAGGTCAACTTATTAACGATATTCTCAGAAGGTTCACTCATGTAAAAATGAAAATGGTTTAAAAATAATGAGTCTGTCTAGCTTTTAAACCTACTTGTCTAAAATCTAATTGGATCAAATAATTTCCTGTTTTTTTTTTTGTTTTTTTTTAATCTAAAATACAAACTTGTTTAAACTGACTTTTTAAACTTACTTTTTATTTCATTTTTAAACTCTAAAATAAAAATAATTACAGTAGAATTTGTTGACTTTTTAATATTTTCTCTTAAATGCATTTAAATCATGAGCATCTATAAAATAGATGGGTTTTTTTTTCATTTTAATCCATGTATTTATTTCTCATTTAATTTTGCCTAATTAACAGTTGACAGATGTATCTGCTAATTATTTTACACCTGAGAGTTTTAAGATTCTTAATTCCTAGCTATAGCAGATAGACATTTAAAGAGTATGTGACTTGAGATCTCTCTACAGTCATATGTATTTGAAATGTTGACCTCAAGTTGGTTGCAAGTTTTTTTTTTTTTTTGTAGACAGTCAACTTGCTATAGTTTTAGTGTCAGCTGATCTATTTTAAAGTTGACATCAACCAACATGAGATATACAAATCAGTTGTAAAGGAGAACTTTACATCCTTCGTACAATTAGAGATTATCTGATATGGAGATTATTAGATATTGCAGACAATCTAGCCTTACTTTAGCCACAGCTGATACATACTAAATCATTGTGAGCACACCTCATAGTTTAATTTGTTTTAAATTAGAATGCAATATTGTCATTTTTTAAATAAATTATTAATATAGCATATTCATTTTCAATTTATATAATTTCATACTGTAAATTTATCAGCTAACTTTAATATAGAGGAAATACATCAAATAATTTTCCACCACTGACATATTAATTTTTGTGATCCCCATTATGAGCTAGATTACAAGTGGTGTGCTATTGTTAGTGTGTTGAAGATAAACTAAATTTACAAGTTGAAGATAAACTAAATTTGCGCTCACCGGGATAGCGTGACTGAAGATTTAGCATAAAATATAAGGGTTAAAAAAAAGTTGCACCAAAGACAAAATAAATACATTTAAATACACTATTATGATCATAAATACACTGCTAAAAAAATATTTTGTTTAAATATTAATACAAAATGTTTTAGAAGGGTTAAAAGGAATAGAGTATATGGTAAAGTATTTGACTGGAAATGGCCCTAATGCATACATATATGTATAAATATGTGTATGTGTATATATGTGTACATACATGTGTATTTATTTGTTTATATGTGTAAATATGTATATACGTACATATATATACCTATAAACACATAAATACACATATATACACATTTATATACACTTTTGAGTCCTTTCCACTCAAATACTTTAAAACAAAAAATATAATTTTTATTCATATTTAATATTTTTTTTTTTTAGAACATTTTTTATTGAGGTACTGTGCAATAACATAGAAACAGCGCATATGTCCAGATACAGAGTATACTTGGAAAGAACATCTTTACAAATCTAGTATATAAAAGACCACAGGTGTAATAAGTACCAGCAAATAAAAACTTGACTTATATAGAATAACAGGATAACAAGTTCAACAATGAGAAAGTAAGACTGGTAAAGTATATATAAATATGTCTGAGGTGTGGATTATAAGATGTATGATGTATAGGGAAAAGGAGAGAGAGTTGCGTTTGGCAGAGATAACTATCTGGGACATAAAATAATGAGACCTCATTTTAAAACCTTTGACTTGAAAAGGGTAGGGATGGTCCCCAAAATACCATGGAGGCAATAAAGCTATTTAACTAATCAGAGTGAATTGGGGTAAGATGGGGGTTAGTATCACGGTTTTATTTTATGGGAGAAAGGAAGTTCAGCGGGCAAAAGCCGCTCTGGTTAAAAAAAAGGGGGGAGAGAGAGGGGGCGTGTCCTGGTGTTGGGAGACACAGTGTTATTGTAACAATATGGTGTAGTAGGATCCCCATTGGATTTCTTAAGAACTCAATAGTATGGGCAAGAAGGCGTTTGAGACAGAAAAACAGCTCTCCAGAGTTCTAAGTGTAAAAATCTGCTGTATGTAAAACTCAAAATTATTGCCTGAGGTATGTGTATTAAGATGAGGAAAAATGTGAAGGCTTATGGGTGTTAAGGCTTAAAGGGATAACCCTCCATAATGGAGTAAGAGTGTCCTGGTAGCTAAAGAGCGCACTCAGTCAAACCTCTATAATTGAGTAACATAGGGTTTATGGCTATGAAAGTAGAGTATTCCTTGCAGGTGGGATTGTCCACTAAGTCCAATGGTAATGGGTCCCTATGGGTATAGAAGAGTAACTGATGGGGTTACAGAATGTATTAGTAATGGGTGTGTGGCATAAACTAGATGGCTATTGGGGTAGAGTTAAGCAGAGCCACTTCCTATGGGAGTGGATAACACCTAGATGTAAAGGGTGATATAAGATTGGATGAATGTAAGCCTATAGTTAGGTAGGGGACATGGCATCTGGAGGAATGCATAGAGAATGGATATAAACGGGAGGCAAATATACTACCAATGTAAGGTAAGGGAGGCTATAGGTGTATATGGCTTTATGTAGACAGTCCAGAGTGTAAATAAGGACAAAACAATATGATTTATAGCATTAAGAATGGGGCAATGAAATACTACTGGGATGAGCTGAATAAAAGTATATAGTACTGGAAGGAATGGTTTGTGATTTAAAAACCACTAGAGATGGCAAGATATAAGTAGAGTACACACTGGAGTAAGTGGATGGGGGAAAGGGAGATGGAAATAATTTGCTCCATGTATATAGTGAGTATAACTGGAAATATAGAAGGTATAAGAGACTATTGAGTAAATAGATAGTGCAGTGGGGCTACTTCTGGACTCCACAGTATATAGTAAATAAAAATAAGAGGTAATATAGTTGGAATGCTTATGTATAGTTTGGACCTCTGATTTGCTAAGGTGAGGAACATAGAATATAGAATACAATCAACTAATAGTAGCAGGTATATACATAGACATTTATGCATAAGCAAAGCTATGCCCTTTAGCAGTAACATTATTCTAAACAGCGGAGTTGCAAAACTTTTAGCAAAAATATGTAGGAAGCTACGGGAAAACTCCTAATGGTATTGAGAACTCACATTTCAATGTACAAAAAGCAATATACCATACCAGATAGCAGTAATATAACAATATTTTGGGGACTTGGGATGGTCAGGGCAATAAGACTATGTAGCGTTAGGAGACTGAAGATGAAGAACTGCAGAGATTTAGCTAGGCATTGAAGTAAATAACAGTCCTAATGTGTTGGGAGATCCCTGCCAGGAAATTTCCAGACCTTGTGAGGCTTTGAAGAGAGGGAAATATAAAACATATCTCTCAGTTAGGCGTTAGCATGCTGTCTCGGCCGCAGACAGAACGCTTAATAGGTGAAACAGTGAAACATAAACCAACAACATAGATATATCCCAAACATTTAAAACCCCAGTATGCTAGACCCATAGTGAGTATTGAGTCTGTATTAATAAGATAGTTAGATATTACTACAACAGAAGGCAAACTAGGGCTGAGTAATATGGCATTTCTCTAACGGTGTGAAGCAATGCACTTTACAAGTAGAATTCAGGTGTAAATAAAACCCATGCAATTATCACGCAGCAACATAACAGGAAAAACTGAGAGATGTGTTAAGTACTATCATAACGCACTGGAGAAGGGCTTGTAAGGTCTGCATAGTTAGGAGTGTTAGCTATAAGACTGGGGTGCCAGGAACTTGTAATATAGGGACTTATTGGTTACGTGAGTGCCAGTATAAGAAAAATATTACTAACCCAACTACTCAGGAGAGAGAGAAACAAGCTGTGGGATCCATGCTGTAATAGGCAATATGCCAACTATAATAGCAGTATTGTGCCTTAAGATAAATGCAACAGCTAACTGTAGGATAAGGAACACAATATGGCTATTCTTTAAATTAGCAGAGCTGTACTTAGTACCGCTTAACTTGAAGCGTACCGGCACTTGAGTAGACATATACATGAAAACATAGAATGTCATACAGTTATAACTCCTAGGGCAATTATTACACCCAGCTTATATTAAAGGTGGTTAGAGTTCCTCCATTGTCCTAAGACGCATCTCTTCAGTGTTCTTAAAAGTAAAAGGAAACAACAAAAAGAAGACATACAAAAAAAAGAAAAGAGAATAAGGCTGCTGTTTAACCGATTCCAGAGATCATCTTGACATGGTACACTTTAGTTTTTATAGAAGATGGAGCACATATTATCTGCCTGTCGGGGAGGAATAGGAAGCAGAAACCCCAGTTCATCACAGCCAGTGCTCTCTCGTCACTCTCTAGAAAATATCCGAAGTCTGCTTGCTCTTTTAGGACTGTGGTTCTCCAGGTCACATGTTGACCATTGTTGAGGTAACTGTGAGCCCGCCAGGGATAGGGCACAGTATCCGGCAGTCCAATCTCTGTTAATTGCGTGCTTTGCTTTAAGTCCGCTTTATCCCGTGGAGCCTTCTGCAAACAGGGCCATGTGGTAAGTTGCTGAGGTTTTTTACCAGTCTCCGCTTTAGCTGCCTTATGTATCTGCGTGCCCAAAGATTTAATAAAAGTGTTCAGATTCTCTGGCTGTATGACGCTCCTTTGTTCACTAGCAAGTAGTTCCACAGTGTCATCAGTCTTTGTGAACTCCCGCTCTGTATGCTTGGTACCCGCTGTCCTCTTAGGCTGATCTGGGAAATATAGTATTTGATGCTGCAAGTCAGCCAGTATAGCCTTGATTTGAAAATAAAGTTCCTCCTCCATTTGTTGAAGTTATACAACGTTTAAGTGAGATTCAGTCCTTTGCGTGTTTAATGTTCCTGAGTTACCGGGGAGGAGCGCCTTGAGTCTGTAAAGGTTCACCGCCCGAGGCCCCAGGAGTCCGTGCAGAGCTCGTAGAAGAGAAATAGCTTGTTCTAAAACCTTCTGCTTATGTCTCAAGGAAAAGTATAATTGTCCCAACTGAATAACTGAGAAGTGAGCATAAATAATTTAGTAAAAGCTGTAAATTCAATCAGATTGAGCAGGAGCCTCTGAAAATGCGACTGAGCGCCATTACTGCCCGGACACGCCCCATATTTAATATATTTTAATGTGTTTTTAATATAAATATTTTACATTCCAATGTTGTTCACTAAGAAGAAAATGTTCTTTATATATATATATATATATATACACACATCAGTGATGTGCAGTGACGTCAGAGGCTGGTGAGGCAGTGGCTAGGATACGCCTTCATTCTTTAGATATCCTTTGTTGAAGAAATAGCAATGCACATGGGTGAGCCAATCACATGAGGTATCTATGTGCAGCCACCAATCAGCAGCTACTGAGCATATTTAGATATGATTTTCAACAAAGGACATCAAAAGAATGAAGAAAATTAGATATTAGATGTAAATTGGAAAGTTATTTAAATTTGCATATGGGTTTCATATGGGTTTCATGTCCCTTTAAATGGTGTCTTGGAAAACTGGTCAACTTAGTAAACATCTGATTTTAGTCTAAAAGGATTGTAACAGAAACTCTTGCCAGATAACAGAATGCTTGCTAGGATTATGAGATCTAGAAATCCATGCCCATTAAAATATGTTTAAAACATACTTTTTACTTTAATGCTGCAAATTATGCTTATAGATTCTTTCATTACATAAGGGATGAGAGTCAGAGGGGGAGGAAGAGAGACAGAGAGAGAGAGAGAGAAACCATGGGGGTGAACAACACATAAGGAGAGAGATGGATAGATAGAGAGAGAGAAACACACACACACACACACAAGGGGGGGACCACTGCATTTTAAAGTAATAAAACAACAGAACTACAGAGTTAATAAAGTGAGACTATAATTTAGTGTGAAGTACAGAGGCAAGCTGCTAAGTTAGTGGGTGTAAAGTTTGAGTAAACAAAATACAAAAACGACCCTGCTGTAAAAGAGTAAAAAAACACTTAACCACATTCATTAAATTATCATTTTCACTAACAGAATCCCTTTCAGTAAAATCTTACTTTAATAAGATGTGGCTGAAACAGTGCTCTCTGTGCCTCTCTCTTCCTGCTCTGTAAGGATTCAGGAAGTGACAGTGGCACATTCCACTGCACTTAGAGGGGAAGAACAGAAGTCTCTTTTTCACTTTAGCAAAGCTAGCAGGTTCACAGGACAGCAACAAAATATATGAAAGTTGTTTTTTTCCGTTTTTGTTTTGTTTTATATGATTTAACATCCAGCCCCAACCCTATGTTCCACTTACTAATGCCTCTTACTGGATTGGTTCAGCCCAAATAGGACTGCCTCAAATAAAGCACTTATGGGCCATGCAATGATCTTAACCACTTTCATCCAGTAGATGGCGCAGCATGTTGTGTAATGGTGGGCAGACCTGCTTGTGCCTCTCCATTGCACAACATATAGCTGTGAGAAAAAAAAATGCTGGGGAAAAAAAATTACAATTTTGTTTTTTTAAAGCCAATAAAAAAATATATATTTTTGCCCATATGAGAGGTGAAGCACTGCCTCACCTTCCTCTAGTGACTGCACATCACTGATACACATAGATATATATAAGTATATATTCATATAGATATATAGGTATAGATATATATATATATATTTTATAAAAATCATACATATATAAATATTTAAAAATAAAACAAACATTGTGGTCCATGGTGTTGAAAGTAGGGGATCACAGTAACTGAGTTGAGTCCATTGGAAACTGGGAATTGAGGATGAGCTAAGACATAGTGGCATATTTATCATACTCCGTATGAAGCTTGATGCCCCATGTTTCTGTCGAGCCTGAAACTGCTCTATAACCTGATCGCCTGCTCTGAGGCGGCGGACAGAAATCGCCCGAAATCAACCCGATCGAATACGATTGGGTTGATTGACACCCCCTGCTAGTGGCCGATCGGCCGCAAATCTGCAGTGGGCGGCATTGCACCAGCAGTTCACCAGAACTGCTGGTGCAATGATAAATGCTGAGAGCGTATGCTGTCGGCATTTATCGATGTGCAGCGGACATGATCCGCAATATCGGATCAATACCGCTCGCGCATTAATAAATAGGCCCCAGAGACTCAGCCTTTGTCATACACACACACAGAGGTCACAGGTGTTTTTTGAAGAACACTACAATCATCAAATTGCTACAAGGTTTGACTACCATATAATGTACATTACCATATAATGCATTATTGTAGCTACTTCATTCTTTTTATTTTTATCTTATTATTTTCTACAAAAAATGTTTGCATAATTTCCAAATATTAAGGTGTGATCTATCAGAAACCGATGTTTCATCAGCCAGTTTTAACAGTCTGCAAAGTTATTTTTTAAATAGTTATGGAGATATGTAAAGTAACTTGAGGATTAATACCAGATTTGCTTTTGTTGCACTGATAAAAACACCTGCTTGTATTTTATGTGTGTACACTACTCTAAGTATATACTGTATATACATTTCTTCACCTCTGAGGGCAAGCTGCTGTATTCTGCAAGGCTATACAAGCTATCTGGGATTGTAAACACAGCAACAATCCTCAGTTACCACTGCTAATTAACAATTAATAGAATTCTTACAGTAGCATCTCAACAGATCCAAAGTGTTGATTAAAGAGAAATTAGAAACACCAATCCTGTTAAATTTATTTAGAATTTTTAAAGTATTTATTTAAACACTATTAACCACTACTATAAACACAGGGATACTAATCACAGATAAATAGGGCCTACCGTAGATAATACTTTACTTATATGGACTTTAAAAATATATATACATATATTAAAGTGACTGTTTTTTTTTTTTAAAAAAAGTTATTATCTTACCCTTAATACACTAGTACATCAGCTTAGCTCTATAATATGCTGCCAAATTTTACAGAACTCTTCAAATCTTACAATTCCTATTCATATACTGCAATCTGATAATTCCTTTTTAAAGAAGAAAGGATTTACAAATCAATTAAATCTATTAATTCAGGAAGGGATACTTTGGCTGTACAAAGTGCCTTCATTTTTAGACTTTTAGAATAGAAAAAAAAGGTTTATTTTTACAGAATGTGTTTTTAATTACTTTTTCTAGATAGTTTTTTAATTGTATGTTCCTGGCCTATGACTATTTTACAACATAATCCATATCATGCAAACATAGCAAATAACTCTATCCACAGCTGCTAATGTTTTTTTCTGATTATAAATCTTAACGGAATGGAAGACTGTAATTTGCAAAACAAAGAGTATACACATGTTATATGAAATAATGTATGTACCCGTTTTCATACATTTGTTTGTATCATAAGAACATCATGCAACATTTAAAGGGACATTCTGGTCAAAATTTAAATGCCCATAGATGAATTACATCTTTGAATAGAAACATATTTGCAATATACATGTATTAGCAAAAATGCTTCTATTAAAAGTTATCACTGTATTAGTATTATCATTTGTCTCTGCACGTGCATGTGAAGCATAGGTAGATATTCTCAGTGCAACAGCATTTTAAATACTACAGCTGCTCATAGTGCCAGTGGGGCCTCTGCCATGTCAGCAATTAACAGATTAAGTCATTACCAGATGGTATAAGTACCTTAGGCTCTCTCAGCAAGTGCTGTGTTTAAAATTCTGGTGCATGGTGCATACTTAAATACACTTTTGAAACAGCTATAGCTTTTATTAGAAGCATTTTTGCTAATACATGTGTATTACAAAAATGCTTATATTCAAAATTGAAATGCATTCATTTAAATTTCAATTTTGTCTGGAATGTCCCTTTAAAGGGACATGAAACCCAAAAACTTTTCTTTCTTGATTCAGATAGAGCATACCCAGGTAGGCTCAGGAGCAGCAATGCACTACTGGTAGCTAGCTGCTGATTGGTGGCTGCACATGTATACCTCTTGTTATTGGTTGACCCAATGTTCTCAGCTAGCACTCATTAGTGCAATGCTACGCATTCAACAAAGGATATCAAGAGAATAAAGTGAATTTGATAATAGAAGTAAATTGGAAAAAAAGTGTATGTTGCTATTTTTTTACTATTGCTAATATAATATATGATATAATATTAATGTAATGCTTTTCCCAATGCCTGGCAGTGCCAGCTTTAAAAAGAGACTAGATTAGAAGAATATACCATCACCTTGTGTGTTATTAATATATTTATCTCTAATCTACAGATCTCATTTAATTATTTTAAATACTTTTATCTGCAGGAAAGCAGATTATTTGTAGGGTTTGGGTTGTGTAAATTGTTAGTACAGCAGTTTAATAGTACTAATAGTTTGAGTAAAACAAGTTCTTCATTTTTTTGCAAAGTTTGTTACATTAATTTTTAAAAATTCTAGTGGCTGCTAGTGTCTTCTGTTAAAGGGACATTTGTTTTGTTTCAATTCAGCAGTATTAAGTTAATAGTTAAATAAACACGTTCTCTGTTTTTTACTGTTATAATACTTGTAGGTTGAAAAACTTCTTACCTGTTGTTTCATTGCTGCTAGTGGCTGCTGGTGGACTGGTTTCAGTGCTAAATTAATAGTTTTAAAAAATGCCAAAAGTGCAGTGCACAAAAATTAGATGTATTAATAAAAGAATAAGTTTTAAAATTACATAGAGCGATAAAACTAAAGCTAATTTAGCTGATTACATCTTCAAAATGGCAAAAATCTTCATTGTAGTTCAATCCGAAATTTTTTAATGAAATTCGTTTGAAACAAATGCGACCGTAAACAAAATGAACTATTAAGAAAATGTTCTTTTTAACGAAACGGAAGAATCGAACATTTTCCCCTTGCACATCTTTAGTGATCAATGGGGTTGACGTCTTGTGGTTTTGAAGAGACAGTGATACAAATTAAACATTATAGGACAGAGTAGGGCGCTAACAGTAGTGCAGAGTAACAAGGAGTTGAAAGTTGAAAGTAAACACTATGGGGCCAATTTACCAAAGTGTGAGCGGATATGATACAATCTAGTGTATCATGTCCGCCGCACATCGATAAATGCAGACAGCATATGCTGTCGGCATTTATCATTGCACAAGCAGTTCTGGTGTACTGCTTGTGCAATGCGGCCCCCTGCAGATTCGTTGCCAATCGGCCACTGGCAGGGGGTGTCAATTAGCCCGATCATATAGGATCGGGCGGATTGAAGACTGCAGCTTCAAAGGCAGCGGGCAAGTTATGGAGCAGCGGTCTTTAGACCGCTGCTTCACATCTAGTGTTTCCGGTGAGCTTGAAGGCTCGCGCAGAAACAGGGACATCAAGCTCCATTCAGAGCTTGATAATTTGGCCCCTAGCTCTCTTCTAATAAGAATTCTTTTTTAATAAAAAATTGCATAAAAAGTTATAAGGGCTCAAAGATATGAGGTCTCAGGAGTTAGAAAAAAAAAGGGAGGCAAAGGGCTTTAACATAGAGATACATACATACACATGTCTAAATATCTATATGTATGTATGTATATATGTCTGAGTGTATCTATAGTTCGTAATGTATTTTTGATGTGTTTTGTGCAACTTTTAAGTTTTGCAAAACTGTTAACCACAGCTCTGAGGACACGGTAATCATTTTAGTGTAAATCGCGATTGCACTCAAGAGATCGCATTTGCTTTCAACTTGTAATATGAGCGCAATTTAACCTGTGCGCAAACAATCGTGAAATCCCGATATAAATGGCGCACAAACATTTGCACTCCACTTGTAAACTGACCCTATGTGTTTTATTTTTATATATATATATATATATATATATATATATATATATATATATTTGAAACAGCGGGTGTTCCAGCACTCCAACCTTGGTAGACCTCAAGTACCTGGGTGCAATCCTCAAAAGAGCATATAAAACTGGTTTTTGGAATGAAGGGCACTCTCAGGATTTGTGATAATTGTGTAACAGCAAAAACTTTTTTTATTCTTAATTTCAACAATTGTTCATAGTCGACGTTTCGGCTTTTGCAGAAGCCTTCATCAAGACAGATAACATCTCGTATCGGCATCCAGCCATGCTCACCAAACAAAGGACATTGTACGAGATGTTATCTGTCTTGATGAAGGCTTCTGCGAAAGCCGAAACGTCGACTATGAACAATTGTTGAAATTAAGAATAAAAAAGTTTTTGCTGTTACGCAAGTATCACAAATCCTGAGAGTGCCCTTCATTCTAAAAACCATATATATATATATATATATATATATATATATATATATATATATATATATATACTGTATTATTTTGTAAAATCTTCAATACAAATGCTATAGAATCACGACATGTTTATTTCAAATGAAAATTGGGGTAATTGGATATAAAAACATGTATGACTTTACAAGGCATTTTTATATATTTACAAGTTAATCATGAGAATTTATAAAGTGAATTAAGACAGTTTCTTTTACAATAATGTAGAAATAATAACAGATCCATAATTGTAATACATATATGGCAGCTGCAAATGAAAATCTTCGGTGTACCACACTACAAAATCTTTCTTGGTACACCAATTATATCCACATTAGTGGTTTATTAAGGTACATTAGAGAAATAATGTTATACATTTACATTTATAAGAAGTGGCACTAAATAAGAGCTGCTAATATATCTAAATTAAAGGAACTCAGGGAAACAAAAGCAATCAGACAAATGCATTAAAAGAGCTACTTAGTAAAAGAATCAACTGTAATGTTCTAGTATTTAACTATAAAATGTTTATAATGTTAGTCATTAGACATAAACTGAGTACTTGCATCTTCTCTTCTTTTGCACAATAAATTATATTACGATGGCTGTTGGGTTTTCTAAGATGTCAGATTTGCATTTGCATCTCATACTACAAGTTTGTCATGTACATTTTCAAATATGTTTAACCCCACACAAAGTTAAATTGTGAAAATGTTTCTTGTCCCACATAGGGCAATGGAGTAAGGTGGTCCCTTAGCAGTGAGGGGAGGAGTGGGAGAAGCTTTAAAATGGGTGGACAGTAGATGGTGATGTTGGCAGTCTGGAGCCAAACGTACAAGGAAAAGCAGCTGACCTTGTATCCAGGCAGTGGGGTACTTGCCTATGGATTGGAATGTGGCATTGTTTGGGCACCTCCAGTTAACCATTCACATGGGTGTAATATGGTTTAGGCAGCCTATATTAAGTTGAGGTGGTCACATGGTGGTTCCTGGGAGGGAGACCTTTTGGTTTTATGGTGGGTTTGATAAAGTATGTATTAATATTAAATTATGTTCATTGAGTTTTGTTAATTAAGTTGGCTGAGGTATTTGCAAGTTTATGTTGGTGTATTTGTGTTATTTAATGTAGTAAGTGTCTACTTTGGAGTCGATAACATAAAACAGTGAATAAGCACTCATTTTTGTCACTATCTGCCTGGTTAGTGATTGGGAAGAGTAAACACACACAAAAAAAAGAAAAAGTTTAAAACACAGGTATATCACAGGCTTTTCAAGTGGGTTTTCACAAGGAGTTACAAAGATCGTTTGAAATTAACAACAACAAAAAATGGCCAAAGCAAAAGAAAATATAACAGCTAAATAATTCAGTATTGATGACCACTGCATAAAATGTTTCAATGCAGGGTTTTCCACTTAACCAATAATATTAATTCAAGACATGTCTGCAATTAACGTCATATAATTTTGACTTTTATATATGACATTTTCAAACTTCTAAACACATTGCAATAATAAATGTACATTTACATTATCATATTTAATTTATGTAGAAATTTAGGCCTAAATTACAATTGGAACACAAAAAAAATTTGTGGGAGAGAAAGAGAGATCTGTGTTTAGGAGAGAAACATTTATCTAATATATTTGTTAAAAATTGTGAAAACCAAAGGTTATTTTCAGAGTGATTAATCCCTAGCTTGCCAGTGATCACTATAAATCACTTGCAGTTGCATAGTTGCACTTTTGTGCTGTCTGTGCATTTTTTTAGGGGTTACTTTTTTTTAGTATTTTTTTGTGAGACCCAAAGACTCTTTTCAGAGCCATTTAGCTAGTTTAATTTAAAATTCAGAGCTATTAACCCCTAGCTTGCCAGTGATCACTATAAATCACTGGCAGTAGCATAGCTGTACTTTTTTGCTGTCTGTGCATTTTTTTAGGAGTTCATTTTTTTTTTTTTAGTAATTTTTTTTGTGAGAACCTAAGGTTCTTTTCAGAGCTATTTAGTTAAATTAGTTCATTTAAATTTAAATTTTGTGTGGATTTTCTTTTTAGTGACAGATAAAATATACTCTTATCTCTAATCTTTCTTCAAACCCAAAACGTCTGTTCTCCACTTTCAATACTCTCCTCCGCCCTCCTCCACTTCCTCATACAACTTCTCTGTCAGCTCAAGACTTTGCCAGTCACTTCATTAACAAAATCGATTCCATCAGACATGAAATCAGTTCTCAACACAATTCCATTCTCTCCCCCCCTCAAATACTCTCACTCAACCACAACCCTCATAACCTGAAACTTAGTTCATTCTCCCCTGCTACTGAGGACGAAGTTTCAGCACTTATACTGCGCTCTCACCTCACTACTTGTCCCCTTGACCCTATCCCCTCACAGCTGCTCCCCTCTCTCTCTGCTACCCTTACCCCTATACTAACACACATTTTCAACCTCTCCCTCAGCACTGGTACATTCCCCTCATCATTGAAACATGCACTGGTCACACCTATCCTCAAAAAACCTTCCCTTGATCCTACCTCCCCATCCAACTACCGCCCAATTTCTCTCCTCCCTCTTGCTTCAAAGCTTCTCGAAAAACTAGTATATGCACGCCTATCCCATTTCCTTACGTTAAACTCTCTTCTTTACCCGCTGCAATCTGGATTTCGTCCCTATCACTCCACAGAGACAGCTATTGTTAAGGTCACCAACGACCTACTTACAGCTAAATCAAAAGGCCACTTCTCTCTGCTTATCCTCCTTGATCTGTCCGCAGCCTTTGACACTGTCGACCACCCTCTTTTGCTCCAAACCCTCCAATCCTTTGGCATCTGTGACACAGCCCTTTCGTGGCTCTCTTCCTACCTGTCAAATCGTACCTTCAGTGTAGCCTTCTCTGGGGCCTCCTCTGCCCCGTCACCACTTTCTGTCGGAGTACCGCAAGGCTCTGTCCTCGGTCCCCTTCTCTTCTCAATCTATACGTCATCACTAGGTTCCCTAATTAAGTCCCACGGTTTCCAATATCATTTGTATGCCGATGACACCCAAATCTACTTCTCTGCACCAGAACTATCTCCTTCCTTGCTAACCCGTGTCACTAACTGTCTTTCTCACATCTCTTCCTGGATGTCCTCTCACTACCTCAAGCTAAATCTCTCCAAAACTGAGCTCCTCATTTTCCCCCCTTCTTCCAAAATCTCCACCCCTAATTTCTCTATAACTGTCGACAACTCCATCATTACCCCTACCTCGCATGCCCGATGTCTCGGGGTCACATTTGACTCAGATCTTTCCTTCACTCCTCACATTCAGTCCTTGGCTACAGCCTGCCGCTTCCACCTTAAAAACATCTCTAAAATTAGACACTTCCTTACGCAAGACACAACTAAGATTTTAATCCACTCTCTCATTCTTTCCCGCCTTGATTACTGCAACTCTGTCCTCTCTGGTCTCCCCACCTGCCGCCTAGCTCCTTTACAATCCATAATGAATGCCTCTGCCAGACTCATCTTCCTTACACGTCGCTCTTCATCTGCTGCGCCTCTCTGCCAATCCCTTCACTGGCTTCCTCTTGCCTCTAGGATCAAACACAAAACTCTCACTCTTACATACAAAGCCCTCAACTGCACTGCTCCCCCCTACATCTCAGACCTTGTCTCCAGATACTCTCCCTCCCGTCCCCTTCGCTCTGCTCATGACCTCCTACTCTCCTCCTCTCTTGTCACCTCATCACACTCCCGTTTACAGGACTTCTCCAGACTGGCTCCCATCTTGTGGAACTCTCTGCCTCGCTCCACAAGATTCTCTTCTAGTTTTAAAAGCTTCAAGTGCTCCCTAAAGACTCTACTGTTCAGGGACGCATACAACCTACGCTAACCCTTCCTAATACTAGTTCCTCTCCTCCACTGCAATCCCCTGAACCCTCTTAGCATGTAAGCCTAAAAGTCCAGCTGTTTGTAGATCACCTTCTTAAGAGCTGACTACAACAGTGCAACTTTTGGCAGGGCCCTCTACCCTATAATTGTTTTGTTGTACTCCCCCTTTTGTTTATAGCGCTGCGGAATCTGTTGGCGCTCTACAAATAACCGATAATAATAATAATAATAATAATAATGTCACAGAGAATATATAGTGCTGAGGAGGCGTATGCCATCCTTGCATCAGAGCCAGATGCCTCTATGTCTGACTCAGACCCTAATTTTGACCCTGCCATATGCTTAGATACATCATTAGATACAGTCTCAACTGATAGTGATGTATCTGTGGTTGCTAGCCCCCTGCCAGCCCCCCTGCTAGCCCCCCTGCCAGAAGGAGGCGTGTTGCTGCCATTGCCCCTGAAGAGTGGGTAACGCCTCATCACCAGAGGCCAGATATCCAACCCTTCACAGCAAATCCTGGCATCAATATGGATGTTGCAGGATTTAGCCTCCAACAGTCGCCCAAACTAATTTATATGCCCATCAGTTCCGTGCTGCAAAGCCTGAAACCTATTTGGCAAAGCAGCAATGGGCCCCCATCGATGTGCCAGAATTTAAAAAATTCTGGGCATTTCCAATGCTGATGGGCATCATAAAGAAACCCTCCATTTGCTCCTACTGGAGCAGTAGCCTCATCTGCTCTACCCCCATTTTCTCCCAGTGTATGTCAAGGAAGATGTATGAAATGATTCTACATTTCATGCACTTCAGCGACAACAGCCTGTGACCCTTTAGGGAGCATTCCCAATTTGACAGGCTGTATAAAATCCACCTCCTGATTACCCACTTTGCTGCCAGGTTTGCAGAGGCTTATACACCTGGAAGGAATATATGTGTAGATGAATCCCTGATGAAGTATAAGGGAAGGCTCGGATTCAAGCATTATATTCCTTCCAATCGCTCCAGGTATGGGGTAAAGGTGTATAAGCTCAGTGAGAGTGAGACTGGGTATACTCAGGCCTTCCGGGTGTATGAGGGAAAGGATAGCCACCTTGACCATCCAGGTTGCGCAGAACATATGGGACCACTGGCAAAATTGTCTGGGACCTGATATTACCCCTAATGAACAAAGGGTACCACTTGTATTTAAATAATTTTTATACAAGTGTCCTTTTGTTCAAGCTACTGTATTGCTTTGATACAGTAGTTTGCGGTACAATTAAAAAGAACCACGCAGGTTTCCCAGGACAACTTGCACATACCCGGCTACGAAAGGGGGAGATCTCAGCTCTGCGCCAAGAGGAGTTTTTGGCAGTTAAGTACAGAGACAAGAAGGATGTATACCTTCTTACCACCATCCACACAGAGAGGACTGTGGAGGTCTCTGTACATGGCAGAGCTGAGAGCATAATGAAGTCAGTGTGCATCAAGGCTTATAACCGTCATATGGGTGGGGTTGATCTGGCAGATCAGCTGCTGCAGCCCTACCTAATTATGCAGAAGACAAGGGCCTGGTACAAAAAGGGTGCAATTTGCTTAATGCAGATTGCAACCCACAACACTTTTTGTTGTTCAAAAAAGCAAACCCCAGAATGAAACAGACTTTTTTACAGTTTCAGCTCCAGATCATTTTCGGAGATTTGTACCAAGATGCACCTGCTCCCTAGGTGGTGATGGGAGAGATCAGAGTTGGGGCTACCTATTTTATTTTTAAAATCCCCCCTACTGCCGCAAAGCAGAAACCTAAAAAAAATCTGTACCAAAAGGGAGCAGATAAAGGACACCATATATTACTGTCCGGATTGCCCTGGACAGCATGGGCATTGGGGACTGCTTCAAGCAGTATCATACAATGGTCCATTTAAAAAAAAAAAAAATTGACAGGGTTTTTTTTTGGTTATGTTCACTGTTAGATTTTTTTTTTATTATTTTATTTTTTTTACTTTTACAGTGCCAGAAGTTCTAAAATTGGGGCTGTTTTTTTTACCAAAAGCCCTGTCAAACCTATCCATGGGAGGAATAGGTGTATTTAGGGTGCCTTGCAGAAAACAATCTGGAGTGTTTTTTTGCAAAAATCTACAACAGGCTCTCCTAAATCATAGTTAAAAAGCAATGTGTGTGTAAAAAGGAAAATTGAAAAATTACCACCATACACTTTCTCCAATTTTTTTGGCTAAAACGGTTGCATCAAAGGCATCAAAGCACACCATATACAATACCTTGGGTTGTCAACATCTCAAATATATACACTTTTATGGCAATAAATAAAACTGGGGTATGCGATAGGCCCCAAACTAAAGATAGGCCTATCAGAAGAAATACTCTGACTTTTAACTTAAATTACAAGTCATGAAATTGTAACAGAAACTTTCCAAAATCCTGGCAAACCTATGCATGGGGAGCATAGGTGTACTCAGGAGGTTTTGCAGAAAACAACCTGGAGTGTTTTTTTGCAATAACTTACAACAGACTCTCCTTAATCATAGTCAAAAAGCAATGTGTGTGTAAAAATGAAAATTGAATAATTATCACTATACACTTTCTCCAATTTTTTTGGCTAAAGCCGTTGCATGGGGGGCAAAGGTGTACTCAGCAGGTCTTGCAAAAAACAACCTGGAGTGTTTTTTGCAATAACTTACAACAGGCTCTCCTAAATCATAGCCAAAAAGCAATGTGAGAGTAAAAATAATAAAATACCACCACACACTTCCTCAATTTTTTTTGGCTAAAAAAGTTGCATCAAAGGCATCAAAACACTCCATATACAATACCTTGGGGTCTCCACTTCTGAAATATATGCACGTTCATGGTGAACAAATAAATTGGGGTATGTAAAAAGGCCCCCCAAAAGAAGATATAAAACATATGTCAGAGGTTTTGCACTGCAAACCCCATACAACCCAACAAAGCTATGCATAGGTGGAATCACTGTACTCAGGAGATCTTGCTGAACAAATATTGGGGTGTTCTTTGGCAGTAACACATAACAAGAACTAAGAATCCATGCCTAAAATACAATGTTTGTGAAAAATAACACAAAAAAATGACTACCCAAAAGCTTGACAAAGACTGGTGGTTGAATTAGTGCATGGAAAGTGTTAAAATACCAGCATTTCAAATACCCTAGGGTGTCAACTTTTCAAAAATATATGGTTTAATGGGTAAACAAATACATTGGCCGGCTTCAGAAATGTTCCAAATAGGACATGGGTGCTTGATGACAGATATAAAAATTTCAAGTTGGAAAATTGGAATGCGCTCCCTAAAAATAAGGCCTTTTAGCCCCCTGAGAACCCAACAAACCTATTCATGGGTGGTATCACTGTACTCAGGAGATGTTGTTGAACACATATTGAGTTTTTTTTGCGGTTACAAATAACAGAAGCTAAGAAGCCATGCCTAAAGTATAAGGTGTGTGAAAAATAAAACAAACAAATGACTACTCAAAAGTTTGACAAAGACTGCTAGTTAAATAAGTGCTTGGAAAGTATTGAAATACCAGCATTTCAAATACCCTAGGGTTTCTACTTTTCAAAAATATATGGTTTGATGGGGGTAAATTACATTGGCCGGCTTCAGAAATGTCCCAAATAGGACATGGGTGCATGATGACAGATGTGAAAATTCCAAGTTGGAAAACTGGAATGCGCCCCCTAAAAATAAGGCCTCTTAGCCCCCAGAGAACCCAACAAACTTATTCATGGGTGGTATCATTGTACTCAGGGGATGTTGCTGAAAACATAATGGGTGTTTTTTTGCAGTAACACATAACAGGAACTAAGAATCCATGCCTAAAGTACAATGTGTGTGAAAAAATAACACACAAAAAAGACTACCCAAAAGTTCGACAAAGACTGATGGTTGAATTAGTGCATGGAAAGTGTTAAAATACCAGCATTTCAAATAC
This sequence comes from Bombina bombina, assembly GCF_027579735.1. Classification (NCBI taxonomy): domain Eukaryota; kingdom Metazoa; phylum Chordata; class Amphibia; order Anura; family Bombinatoridae; genus Bombina; species Bombina bombina. The sequence continues at coordinate 861,039,666 of NC_069501.1, forward strand.
CCTAGGGTATCTACTTTTCAAAAATATATGGTTTAATGGTGGTAAATTACATTGACTGGCTTCCGAAATGTCCCAAATAGGACATGGGTGCATGATGACAGATGTGAAAATTCCAAGTTGGAAAACTGGAATGAGCCCCCTAAAAATAAGGCCTTTAAGCCCCATGAGAACCCAACAAACCAATTTATGGGTGGTATCACTGTACTCAAAATATGTTGTTGAATACATATTGAGGTGTTTTTTTGCAGTAACAAATAGCAGGAATTAAGAATCAATGCCTAAAGTACAATGTGTGTGAAAAATAACACAAAAAAAATGACTACCCAAAAGTTCGACAAAGACTGGTGGCTGAATTAGTGCATGGAAAGTGTTAAAATACCAGCATTTCAAATACCGTACGGTGTCTACTTTTGAAAAATATATGGTTTTTGGGGGGTAAATTACATTGGCCGGCTTCAGAAATGTCCCAAACAGAACATGGGTGCATTATGACAGATGTGAAAATTCCAAGTTGGAAAACTGAAATGTGCCCCCTAAACATAAGGCCTTTTAGCCCTCAGAGAACTGAACAAATCTATTCATGGGTGGTATCACTGTACTCAGGAGATGTTTTTGAACACATATTGAGGTGTTTATTGCAGTAACAAATAAAAGGAACTAAGAATCCATGCCTAAAGTACAAGGTGTGTGAAAAATAACACAAAAAAAAATGAGTGCCCAAAAGTTCGACAAAGACTGGTGGTTGAATTAGTGTATGGAAAGTGTTAAAATACCAGCATTTCAAATACACTAGGGTATTTACTTTTCAAAAATATATTGTTTGATGGGGGTAAATTACATTGGCCGGCTTCAGAAATTACCCAAATAGGACATGGGTGCATAATGACAGATGTGAAAATTCCAAGATGGAAAACTGGAATGCGCCCCTAAAAATAAGAACTTTTAGCCCCCAGAGAACCTGACACACCTATACATGGGTGGTATCACTGTACTCAGGAGTCAGGAGATGTTGCAGAACACACATTGGGGTGTTATTTGGCAGTAACCCTTAACGTTCTCAGTAAATGTATTCTTAAATTGCTATTTTCTCAAAAAAAATAACAGATCACAAACAGTACATACTTCTATCAATGCTTTAATATACAGTAATTGTTGTTAAGCTCCATTATGCCAAACAAGATAGGAATCACAAAAAGCACATCAAGACCACATGCTCAGATTTGAAGTTTATTATTAATGCTCAAATGTGGTTGTATTTTTAAAGCCTTAATCAAAATTTTTCATTAAGGAATCTGTAACTAATTTATTTCAATCATGAATCATAAAGTGTTTTAGAACCCAGCAAAATTCACTGGGTAGAAATTCACTAACAGGGTTCAGATGATAAAGACATTTAAAACAAGTCAGCAGAATGTAGTAGCAAGGGCTACTGCTTTTTATTTTATTTATTGTGTTAATAACGGAAAGAATGCATAAATTCTTCAACATTCACATGATTAAAGGGAAATGAAAGGCCACATTTTTCTTCCATAATTGAGACAGGAGTGATATCAAAAATGTTGAAAATTATTCTGTATTTTGTCCAGGTTTTTCTCTGAAATCCCCGGTAATGAAGAGATTAAATCATCAATTAATACTTATGATTACAGGACTGTTAGTGGTATCAGCTACAGGCATCACAATTACCGTACTGGGTTCTATACTGGGCCTCAATGATTTCTGTACAGCTGACAGTACCCTATGTCACGCAAACTGTTTAAACATCACAGCAACCAAAACATATAACATTTGAAATATGATCTTATACAAGCATCAAGTGTTTATTTACATTAAATTATTTTCCTTTATTAATTAACATTTTGATTTAGGTATATTGCATGTTAAGTAACTGACTTCAAGTACTTGTCACTTGTGTTGCTCTGGCTACCTAGGATTACAATATGAGTTGTCACCAAAGTTTAACAGCTGGATTTTGTCGGTAAAGCCGTGCGTTGCTAACGAGCCTTTTTTTTTTCCATCGCTCACTTTAAACAACACTGGTATTACAAGTTTTCTGAATGGCTGCGTTAGCCTCAGAAAAGTGAGCGCTGAGCAAATTTAGCGCCACTTCTCACTGTAATACCATTGTTGTTTACGGTAACGGTAAGCTGGCTAAAACGGGCTCGTGCGCGATCTCCCTATAGGAAACAATTGGGCTGAGATGGCTGAAAAAAAACCTAACACCTGCAAAAAAAGCAGCGTTCAGCTCCTAACACAGCACCATTGTTTCCTATGGGAAATATTTTCTAAGTCTACACCTAACACCCTAACATGAACCCAAAGTCTAAACACCCCTAACCTTACACTTATTAACCCCTAATCTGCTGCCCCCGACATCCTCGCCACCTGCATTATATTACTAACCCCTAATCTGCCGCTCAACCAATCAGATTTTTCCTACCTTAATTCCGATTGGCTGATAGAATCCTATCAGCCAATCGGAATTCGAGTGACGCCATCTTGAATGACGTCATTTAAAGGAATATTCATTTGTCGTTAGTCTTCGGCCTAGAAGGATGTTCCGCACCGGAGGTCTTCAAGATGGAGCCGTTCCTTGTCGGATGCATGAAGATAGAAGATGCCGCTTGGATGAAGCCTTCTCCCGGTCTGGATGTCCTCTTCTGCCCGGATAGGATGAAGACTTCTGCCGGTCTGGATGTGCTCTTCTGGCCCATCGGATGAAGACTTCTGGATGGATCGGATGACCACTGGTGCCCGGCTGGGTGAAGACGGCTCAAGGTAGGGAGATCTTCAATGGGGTAGTGTTAGGTTTTTTTAAGGGGGTATTGGGTGGGTTTTAGAGTAGGGGTGTGTGGGTGGTGGGTTTTAATGTTGGGGGTATTGTATTCTTTTTTTTACAGGTAAAAGAGCTGATTACTTTGGGGCAATGCCCAGCAAAAGGCCCTTTTAAGGGCTATTTGTAATTTAGTATAGGGTAGGGCTTTTTATTATTTTGGGGGGCTTTTTTATTTTATTAGGGGGCTTAGATTAGGTGTAATTAGTTTAAACGTCTTGTAATTTTTTTTATTTTCTGTAATTTAGTGTTTATTTTTTTCGTAATTTAGTGTGTTTTTTTCGTAATTTAGTTTATTTAATTTAATTGTAATTAATTGTAGTTTAGGTAATTTATTTAATGATAGTGTAGTGTTAGGTGTAATTGTAACGTAGGTTAGGATTTATTTTACAGGTAATTTTGTACTTATTTTAGCTAGGTAGTTAATAACTATTTAATAACTATTGTACCTAGTTAAAATAAATACAAAGTTGCCAGTAAAATAAAAATAAATCATAAGATAGCTACAATGTAACTATTAGTTATATTGTAGCTATCTTATGGTTTATTTTACAGGTAAGTATTTAGTTTTAAATAGGAATAATTTATTTAATTCTAGTTATTTTATTTAGATTTATTTAAATTATATTTAAATTAGGGGGGTGTTAGGGTTAGGGTTAGACTTAGGTTTAGGGGTTAATAACTTTATTATAGTAGCGGCGACGTTGGGGGTGGCAGATTAGGGGTTACTAAATGTAAGTAGGTGTCGGCGATGTTAGGGCAAGCAGATTAGGGGTTAATAAAAATTACCTAGTGTTTGTGAGGCAGGAGTGCGGCGGTTTAGGGGTTAATACATTTATTAAAGTTGCGGCGATGTCCGGTCAGCAGATTAGGGGTTAATAAATGTAGTTAGGTTGCGGCGACGTTGGGGGCAGCAGATTAGGTGTTAATAACTATAATGTAGGTGTCGGCGATGTTAGGGGCAGCAGATTAGTGGTTCATAAGTATAATGTAGGTGGCGGCGATGTCTGGTCGGCAGATTAGGGGTTAAAAATATTTATTATAGTGTTTGCGATGTGGGGGGCCTCGGTTTAGGGGTTAATAGGTAGTTTATGGCTGTTAGTGTACTTGTTAGCACTTTAGTTAAGAGTTTTATGTTCCGGCGTTAGCCCATAAAACTCTTAACTACTGACTTTTAAATGCGGTAGAAGTCTTGACAGGAGAGGGTCTACCGCTCACTTCTTCCAAGACTTGTAATACCAGCGTTAGGCAAATCCCATAGAAAAGATAGGATACGCAATTGACGTAAGGGAATTTGCGGTAGCCTCGAGTCGCGGAAGAAAAGTGAGACCCTTTCCTGCCTGACTCGTAATACCAGCCGGCGTTAAAAAGCAGCGTTGGGACCTCTCAAAACTGCTTTTTAAGGCTAACACAAAACTCGTAATCTAGGCATTACTGTCTAGAAAGCGGGTAGACACAGATTTAAATCTTGTCACATAAACTTAAACTTAGTCAATAGGTTCAGTTCCCAATTCCCAGCCTCTGTTAAACAGAGAGAATATTGCATGTAACACTGAATTTGAATTGTTGGATTTTATTAATGTTTGGTTTTATATAAACAAACAAAAAAACTCCCAAACACAACAAATATAAGTAAACAAGCCTAAATTTAACTTGTGAATTTCAATAGCCAAATAAAAATGGTTTGCCCCTTCCCATCTATTAGCCCTTTAACATAGTATGTGGGTATAGCCTGTTGCCATGAATTGACCTCAGATTAAGAATTATACCAAGCATTGTACAGTAATGAATACCTTAGCAAATGTCTGTAGATAATCAGCATAACATTACATCAGTAACATTTATAGAATGATAACTGTAGGTCCCATATTACATGTAGTTGGTATAAATGTATCCATTTGGTGGTATTATCATAGGGTGATTTAGACATGAATCTCCTACTCTATGCATAATTGAACATATCCTCTCACCATATTGCTGGTATATAGTATGAATATAGGAGTGTATAAGGCAAACTAGGACCATTCAAAATATTTTTTAAATGCTTAAAAGGGTCAGCCTACTACAAAAATGTTATGGTTTAAAAGGTAGATATTCCCTTTATTACCCATTCCCCAGTTTTGCACAGCCAACATGGTTATATTAATATATTTTTACCTCTGTGATTACCTTGCATCTAAGCCTCTTTTGACAGCCTCCTGATCACATGGCTATTTATTTATTATCTATTGACTTGCATTTTAGCCAATTAGTGATGTGTCCTGCACAACTCTACAGGAGAGAGCACAATGTTATCTATATGACACACGTGAAGTGGAAGTCTCTTGTTGTGAAAAGCAAATTAAAAAACATGTGATAAGAGGCTGTCTGTAGTGGCTTAGAAACAGGCAGACATTTAGAGGTTTAAATGTTATAAAGTATATTAATATAACAATGTTGGTTGTGCAAAGCTGGGAAATGGGTAGTAAAGGCATTATCTAACTGTTTAAACAATAACAATTTTGGTGCAGACCCTTCCTTTTAAATTACAGTAGCATAACTAATTCATGAGACAAATACATTGACTAAATAACATTAAAACACTGTAATATCAATGTTGTTTGTATATCATAATATAAAATGTAGTCCTACATTAGCCAGCCATGTCAAGGTGACATACTGATCTTTACATAGTAAAATATAATTTTATCCAAGGGAGTTTTTGAAGATTTAAGGAACATACATTACTTGTACTTCCTTTTCCCTGGATACAATATTGTAGTTTTAATAATTCAAAAGAGAAAATTCTACTTTGTTTCCTATGGGAAATATTTTCTAAGTCTACACCTAACACCCTAACATGAACCCAGAGTCTAAACACCCCTAACCTTACACTTATTAACCCCTAATCTGCTGCCCCCGACATCCTCGCCACCTGCATTATATTACTAACCCCTAATCTGCCGCTCAACCAATCAGATTTTTCCTACCTTAATTCCGATTGGCTGATAGAATCCTATCAGCCAATCGGAATTCGAGTGACGCCATCTTGAATGACGTCATTTAAAGGAATATTCATTTGTCGTTAGTCTTCGGCCTAGAAGGATGTTCCGCACCGGAGGTCTTCAAGATGGAGCCGTTCCTTGTCGGATGCATGAAGATAGAAGATGCCGCTTGGATGAAGCCTTCTCCCGGTCTGGATGTCCTCTTCTGCCCGGATAGGATGAAGACTTCTGCCGGTCTGGATGTGCTCTTCTGGCCCATCGGATGAAGACTTCTGGATGGATCGGATGACCACTGGTGCCCGGCTGGGTGAAGACGGCTCAAGGTAGGGAGATCTTCAATGGGGTAGTGTTAGGTTTTTTTAAGGGGGTATTGGGTGGGTTTTAGAGTAGGGGTGTGTGGGTGGTGGGTTTTAATGTTGGGGGTATTGTATTCTTTTTTTTACAGGTAAAAGAGCTGATTACTTTGGGGCAATGCCCAGCAAAAGGCCCTTTTAAGGGCTATTTGTAATTTAGTATAGGGTAGGGCTTTTTATTATTTTGGGGGGCTTTTTTATTTTATTAGGGGGCTTAGATTAGGTGTAATTAGTTTAAACGTCTTGTAATTTTTTTTATTTTCTGTAATTTAGTGTTTATTTTTTTCGTAATTTAGTGTGTTTTTTTCGTAATTTAGTTTATTTAATTTAATTGTAATTAATTGTAGTTTAGGTAATTTATTTAATGATAGTGTAGTGTTAGGTGTAATTGTAACGTAGGTTAGGATTTATTTTACAGGTAATTTTGTACTTATTTTAGCTAGGTAGTTAATAACTATTTAATAACTATTGTACCTAGTTAAAATAAATACAAAGTTGCCAGTAAAATAAAAATAAATCATAAGATAGCTACAATGTAACTATTAGTTATATTGTAGCTATCTTATGGTTTATTTTACAGGTAAGTATTTAGTTTTAAATAGGAATAATTTATTTAATTCTAGTTATTTTATTTAGATTTATTTAAATTATATTTAAATTAGGGGGGTGTTAGGGTTAGGGTTAGACTTAGGTTTAGGGGTTAATAACTTTATTATAGTAGCGGCGACGTTGGGGGTGGCAGATTAGGGGTTACTAAATGTAAGTAGGTGTCGGCGATGTTAGGGCAAGCAGATTAGGGGTTAATAAAAATTACCTAGTGTTTGTGAGGCAGGAGTGCGGCGGTTTAGGGGTTAATACATTTATTAAAGTTGCGGCGATGTCCGGTCAGCAGATTAGGGGTTAATAAATGTAGTTAGGTTGCGGCGACGTTGGGGGCAGCAGATTAGGTGTTAATAACTATAATGTAGGTGTCGGCGATGTTAGGGGCAGCAGATTAGTGGTTCATAAGTATAATGTAGGTGGCGGCGATGTCTGGTCGGCAGATTAGGGGTTAAAAATATTTATTATAGTGTTTGCGATGTGGGGGGCCTCGGTTTAGGGGTTAATAGGTAGTTTATGGCTGTTAGTGTACTTGTTAGCACTTTAGTTAAGAGTTTTATGTTCCGGCGTTAGCCCATAAAACTCTTAACTACTGACTTTTAAATGCGGTAGAAGTCTTGACAGGAGAGGGTCTACCGCTCACTTCTTCCAAGACTTGTAATACCAGCGTTAGGCAAATCCCATAGAAAAGATAGGATACGCAATTGACGTAAGGGAATTTGCGGTAGCCTCGAGTCGCGGAAGAAAAGTGAGACCCTTTCCTGCCTGACTCGTAATACCAGCCGGCGTTAAAAAGCAGCGTTGGGACCTCTCAAAACTGCTTTTTAAGGCTAACACAAAACTCGTAATCTAGGCATTACTGTCTAGAAAGCGGGTAGACACAGATTTAAATCTTGTCACATAAACTTAAACTTAGTCAATAGGTTCAGTTCCCAATTCCCAGCCTCTGTTAAACAGAGAGAATATTGCATGTAACACTGAATTTGAATTGTTGGATTTTATTAATGTTTGGTTTTATATAAACAAACAAAAAAACTCCCAAACACAACAAATATAAGTAAACAAGCCTAAATTTAACTTGTGAATTTCAATAGCCAAATAAAAATGGTTTGCCCCTTCCCATCTATTAGCCCTTTAACATAGTATGTGGGTATAGCCTGTTGCCATGAATTGACCTCAGATTAAGAATTATACCAAGCATTGTACAGTAATGAATACCTTAGCAAATGTCTGTAGATAATCAGCATAACATTACATCAGTAACATTTATAGAATGATAACTGTAGGTCCCATATTACATGTAGTTGGTATAAATGTATCCATTTGGTGGTATTATCATAGGGTGATTTAGACATGAATCTCCTACTCTATGCATAATTGAACATATCCTCTCACCATATTGCTGGTATATAGTATGAATATAGGAGTGTATAAGGCAAACTAGGACCATTCAAAATATTTTTTAAATGCTTAAAAGGGTCAGCCTACTACAAAAATGTTATGGTTTAAAAGGTAGATATTCCCTTTATTACCCATTCCCCAGTTTTGCACAGCCAACATGGTTATATTAATATATTTTTACCTCTGTGATTACCTTGCATCTAAGCCTCTTTTGACAGCCTCCTGATCACATGGCTATTTATTTATTATCTATTGACTTGCATTTTAGCCAATTAGTGATGTGTCCTGCACAACTCTACAGGAGAGAGCACAATGTTATCTATATGACACACGTGAAGTGGAAGTCTCTTGTTGTGAAAAGCAAATTAAAAAACATGTGATAAGAGGCTGTCTGTAGTGGCTTAGAAACAGGCAGACATTTAGAGGTTTAAATGTTATAAAGTATATTAATATAACAATGTTGGTTGTGCAAAGCTGGGAAATGGGTAGTAAAGGCATTATCTAACTGTTTAAACAATAACAATTTTGGTGCAGACCCTTCCTTTTAAATTACAGTAGCATAACTAATTCATGAGACAAATACATTGACTAAATAACATTAAAACACTGTAATATCAATGTTGTTTGTATATCATAATATAAAATGTAGTCCTACATTAGCCAGCCATGTCAAGGTGACATACTGATCTTTACATAGTAAAATATCATTTTATCCAAGGGAGTTTTTGAAGATTTAAGGAACATACATTACTTGTACTTCCTTTTCCCTGGATACAATATTGTAGTTTTAATAATTCAAAAGAGAAAATTCTACTTAGGCCTTTGTATAACAACAACTCTGTAAAGCTACAAGAAAACATTTAGGGCTAAATTATAAATGGTGCGCGCAGGTTGCGATAAGCAATATTGCGCCTGCGCTAACTTGTGCACATATGACAAGTTGACTGTAATTGCATTTGCTCGAACGCAAAAAAAAATGCGTATGATTTGCGCAAGTGGAGAACTAGAGGCCTATCTATCAAGCCGTCAACTTTCTTGCATTCGACGGCACCAATACGCTCGCCTAACATCGCCAAACATCGCGGCCACGGACCTGAATACGATCTCCATATTTATAAAAAAAAGACGGCAAAAAGCTGCACACCAAGTATGGGGCGATGAGCAGCGGACTGTTGTTAACTAGCAGTCATCGATCTCGCTGCTATTCGGCTTTTTACCAACTTTATTTATAGCCTGCCACTAAACACTACAACTATACTAAAATGTTTAACCCCTATACCGCTGCTCCCGGACCCCACCGCAACTAAATAAAAGTATTAACCCCTATCCCGCCGCTCCCGGATCCCACCACAACTAAATAAAAGTATTAACCCCTATCCCGCCGTTCTCGGACCCCACCGCAACTAAATAAAAGTATTAACCCCTATCCTGCCGCTCCCGAACCCCACCGCAACTAAATAAAAGTTCGGCTTTTTACCAACTTTATTTATAGCCTGCCACTAAACACTACAACTATACTAAAAGGTTTAACCCCTATCCCGCCGCTCCCGGACCCCACCGCAACTAAATAAAAGTATTAACCCCTAAACCTCTGGCCTCCCACATCACTACCACTAACTATACCTATTAACCCCTAAACCGGCAGCCCCCCACATCGCCATAAACTAAATTAAGCTATTAACCCCTTAACCTAACAACCCGCCAACTTTACATTAAAATTACAACATCCCTATCTTATAATAAATTTAATCTTACCTTTAGAATTAAAATAAACTATATTAAACTATTAATTAACCTTCCCTAACTATTATACTAAAAATACATTAAACTACCAATTAAATTAACTATATCACATATTTAAAAACCTAACCCTACTTAAATTATTTAAATCTATTTATGGGTGGTATCACTGTACTCAGAATATGTTGTTGAACACATATTGAGGTGTTTTTTTGCAGTAACAAATAACAGGAACTAAGAATCCATGCCTAAAGTACACGGTGTGTGAAAAATAACACAAAAAAATGAGTATCCAAAAGTTCGACAAAGACTGGTGGTTGAATTAGTGCATGGAATGTGTTGAAATACCAGCATTTCAAATATCCTAGGGTGTCTACTTTTGAAAAATATATGGTTTGATGGGGGTAAATTACATTGGCCGGCTTCAGAAATGTCCCTATCTTATAATAAATTTAAACTTGCCGTTAGAATTAAAATAAACTATATTAAACTATTATTTAACCTACCCTAACTATTATACTACATTAAACTACCAATTAAATTAACTATATCACATATTTAAAAACCTAACCCTACTTAAATTATTTAAATCTACAATTAAAAATGTCTAAATTACAAAAAAAATAAACACTAAGTTACAAAAAATAAAAAAAACACAGTATCAAAAATAAAAAAGAATTACACCTAATCCAATAGCCCTATCAAAATAAAAAAGCCCAACAAAATAAAAAAACCCTAGCCTACAATAAACTACCAATGGCCCTTAAAAGGGCCTTTTGTGGGGCATTGCCCCAGCTCTTTTACCTTTAAAATAAAATACAAACACCCCCCCAACACAACCAAACCCCCAAATAAAAACCCTATCTAAAAAAACTAAGCTCCCCATTGCCCTGAAAAGGGCATTTGTATGGGTATTGCCCTTAAAAGGGCATTTAGCTCTATTACTGCCCAGACCCCCGACGATCCACTTACAGTTTTTGAAGTTCTGCTTGAAGGATCCATCCAGCCGGCAAGAAGTCTTCATCCGGGTGGCTTCTTCCATCATCATCCAGCCGGCAAAGTCTTCATCCATGCGGCCTCTTCTATCTTCAGCCACCTGGCGAGAAGCAGGTCCATCCTTAAGATATCCGGCATGGAGCGGGTCCATCCTAAAGACATCCTCTTCAATGCGGTCTCTGCCGTAAACTGGATCTTGAATGCAAGTGACATCATCCAAGATGGCGTCCCTTTCATTCTTATTGGCTGAAAGGTTCCAATCAGCCAATAGGATTAGAGCCGCTAAAATCCTATTGGCTGTTCCAATCAGCCATTAGGATTTGAGCAGCTCTCATCCTATTAGCTGTTCCAATCAGCCAATAGGATTGAGCTCTCATCCTATTGGCTGATTGGAACAACCAATAGGATGAGAGCTGATCAAATCCTTTTGGCTGATTGGAACAGCCAATAGGATTTTAGCGGCTCTAATCCTATTGGCTGATTGGAACCTTTCAGCCAATAGGAATGCAAAGGATGCCATCTTTTACAGGTGAAAGAGCTGATTTCTTTGGGGCACTGCCCCACAAAAGGTCCTTTTAAGGGCCATTGGTAGTTTATTGTAGGCTAGGGTTTTTTTTATTTTGGGGGGGTTTATTTTGATAGGGCTATTATATTAGGTGTAATTCTTTTTTATTTTTGATACTGAGGTTTTTTATTTTTGGTAACGTAGTGTTTTTTATTTTTTTGTAACTTGTTTTTTATTTTTTTGTAATTTAGAAATTTTTAATTGTAGATTTAAATAATTTGAGTAGGGTTAAGTTTTAAAATATGATATATAATTAATTTAATTGGTAGTTTAATGTATTTTTAGTATAACAGTTAGGGTAGGTTAATTAATAGTTTAATATAGTTTAATTTAATTGTAGGATAATAGTTAGGGTAGGTAAATTAATAGTTTAATATAGTTTAATTTAATTGTAGGATAATAGTTAGGGTAGGTTAATTAATAGTTTAATATAGTTTATTTTAATTCAAAAGGTAAGTTTAAATTTATTATAATATAGGGATGTTGTAATTTTAATGTAAAGTTAGCGGGTTGTTAGGTTAAGGGGTTAATAGCTTAATTTAGTTTATGGCGATGTGGGAGGCTGGCGGTTTAGGGGTTAATAGGTTTAGTTAGTGGTAGTAATGTGGGAGGCCAAGGATTTAGGGGTTAATACTTTATTTAGTTGTGGTGGGGTACGGGAGCGGCGGGATAGGGGTTAATAACTTTTATTTGGTACAGGAAGAACCCCTAAAAGAAGCAGCTGCTGCCCACGCACGGATTGGAGAACAGGATTAAGTGTGTCATATATCTGGTAATATCCCCCATACACCCTTTTTCAAGAGTGCAAATATTTCAAAATACGTTTTCTGTTTAGTGTTTGCAGTTTACTATTTTGTATTACATGTATGTATGTATATTTAAAGGGACAGTCAAGTCCAAAAAAAACTTTCAGGATTCAAATAGGGCATGTCATTTTAAACTTTCCAATTGACATTTATCACCAATTTTGCTTTTTTTCTATTGGTATTCTTAGTTGAAAGCTAAACCTAGGAGGCTCATATGCTAATTTCTTAGACCTTGAAGGCCGCCTCAAATCTAAATGCAGTTTGACAGTTTTTCACTGCTAGAGGACGTTAGTTCATATGTTTCATAAAGATAACATTGAACTCATGCTTGTGAATTTACCGAGGAGTGAGCACTGATTGGTTAAAATGCAAGTCTGTCAAAAGAACTGAAATAAGGGGGCAGTCTGAAGAGGCTTAGAGACAATGTAATTATAGAGGCAAAATGTGTATTATTATAACTGTGTGGGTTATGCAAGACTGGGGAATGGGTAATTAAGGGATTATCTCTTTTAAAACAACAAAAATTCTGGTGTTGACTGTCCTTTTAAATATATATATATATAAACTGCATATACAGTATATATACTGTATATATATATATATATATATATATATATATATATATATATATATATATATATATATATAAAATTCTGTCTGAGGAAGGGGTTAAGACCCTGAAACGTCATGGTTTTATGACTGTTGCGCAATAAATCACTTCTAAATGCAGCAAGTGCCAGCTATCTTTTGTTGTCTGTGAAGCATCTTTCTTGCACCCTGATTGCATATATACATACATAAATACACACATAAGCACATTTATGTAAATACAGTATATATATATATATATATATATATATATATATATATATATATATATATATACACACACACACACACACATGAACATATATATATATATATATATATATATATATATATATATATATATATATATAAACCTATATATATATATATATATATATACCTATAGTATTTATACACTTTTGGGCCCTTTCCACTTAAATACCTTGAAACATGAAAAATAATTTCTATTCAATTTTAATATTTGATATTGTGTTTTACTATAAATATTTTACATTGCAATGTTAGTAGTATTTAATATATATATATATATATATATATATATATATATATATATATATTAAAAAAAAACACAGAGAAAGTCCAGCACTCACTTACAAGCTCACAGCTAAGATTAAAATATTTTTGCTTTTAATCTTAGCGATGAGCTTGTAAGGGAGTGCTGGACTTTCTCTGTGTGTTTTATTAATTTTTTTGTAATTTTCCCTATGGGTCTTGCACCCAGACCTGTCTGGGGTTAACTGCCTGTGACTCTGGTGACAGCACAGCTTCCTGTGAGTGCCAATGAGCACCCAGGGCAGAGCATCTTGCAGGGTCATGGGATGTGTACCCAGACCAGTCTGAGAGTCCAGTCCACCTCCGTGTTTTATTTATATATATATATATATATATATATATATATATATATATAGTCAGGTGGGAATGGCACACACCAACTGTAAATATCTCCCTGGAGCTCTGCAAATCAACAATATAGATTCCCAGTAGTATCAAAGATTCAGCAGTAAACCTTCAGATACAAAGCAGGCATACACAGGTAAAGTAGATCCAAAGGCATCTACTTATCAAGCAGTCAACCGCAAATACGCTGGAATTCCGCAGCGTATTTGTGGGGAGTCTGATTCCCCTTAGTTTTCAAAGCCTACAGTCTGGTAAAAGTAGAAATTTGTGACGTAACATACAATCTGCCAGCCTCAGTCTGACACAGATCGATGCTTACATCATTACAGATGTTCCGAATGCAAGTTCGGCACTATCTGACTACTTTTGCTAGTTAACAAAAATCTACCAGGTACACTCGCAACTATTATGGCCCAGCGTACCTGGTTTTTAATCCGCCCTGGAGGCGGCGGATGCCATAGGAATCAATGGGAATCTGAAAGCAGTGAAAGCTCATGTTCGCTGCTGCCCGATATCCCCTTTATTCCTATGGGAAAATAAAAGTTATGTTTATACCTAACACACTAACATGTAGCCCGAGTCTAAACACTTATACTTATTAACCACTAATCTGCCTCCCGCCACCACCGCCACCTACATTATATTATTAACCTCTAAACCGCCGCTCCCGGAGCCCACCGCCACCTACATTATACTTATTAACCCCTAATCTGCCGTCCCCAAAGTCGCCGCCACTATATTAAATTTATTAACCCCTAAATCTGTCTAACTCTAACACCCCCCTAACACCCCCTAACTTAAATATAATTTAAATAAATCTAAATAAATATAACTATCATTAACTAAATTATTCCTATTTAAAAATGAATACTTACCTATAAAATAAACCCTAAGCTAGCTACAATATAACTAATAGTTACATTGTAGCTAGCTTAGGGTTTATTTTTATTTTACAGGCAAGTTTGTATTTATTTTAACTAGGTAGAATAGTTACTAAATAGTTATTAACTATTTAATAACTACCTAGTTAAAATAAATACAAAAGTACCTGTAAAATAAAACCTAACCTAAGTTACAATTACACCTAACACTACACTATAATTAAATTAATTCCCTAAATACAATTAAATTAAATTATCTAAAGTACAAAAAAAAATTATAAACAAATTACAAGATTTTTAAACTAATTGCACCTAATCTAATCCAATACTTCCAAACAAAAAAGGTCCAGCGAACTCGGGCTTCAAACAAGGGGTGAGTTTATTGAAAATCTCAAATTCAATAAATTCCAACACAGTGAAAAACAAAAACACTTTAAATGAGGGTGGTAAAAATAAAGAGAGCTAATAATTGCGCTGTGACCTTAGGCTACCAGTCGGTCTTACGCGTTTCGGCTGGAAAATTTAGCCTTAATCATAGACCACCTAATCTAATCCCCCTAACAAAATAAAAAAGCCCCCTCAAAATAAAAAAGCCCTACCCTACACTGAATTACAAATAGCCCTTAAAAGGGCCTTTTGCAGGGCATTGCCCCAAAGTAATCAGCTCTTTTACCTGTAAAAAAATTACAAATCCCCCCAACATTAAAACCCACCACCCACACAACCAACCCTACTCTAAAACCCACCCAATACCCCTTAAAGAAACCTAACACTAACCCCTTGAAGATCACCTTACCGGGAGAAGTCTTCACCCAACCGGGCCGAAGTCCTCAACGAATCCGACAGAAGTCTAGTTGTTGTCAGAAGTGGTCCTCCAAAGGGGCAGAAGTGGTCCTCCAGACGGGCAGAAGTCTTCATCAAGATGGCATCTTCTATCTTCATCCATCCGGCGTGGTGCGGGTCCATCTTCAAGACATCCAACGCGGAGCATCCTCTTCATCCGATGGCTCTTCTGGAATGAAGGTTCATTTAAATGACGTCTTCCAAGATCTCGTCCCTTTAATTCCGATTGGCTGATAGAACTCTATCAGCCAATCGGAATTAAGGTAGGAAAAATCTTATTGGCTGATGCAATCAGCCAATAGGATTGAAGTTCAATCCTATTGGCTGATCCAATCAGCCAATAGGATGGAGCTGGCATTCTATTGGCTGTTCCAATCAGCCAATAGAATGCCAGCTCAATCCTGTTGGCCGATTGCATCAGCCAATAGGATTTTTCCTACCTTAATTTCGATTGGCTGATAGAATTCTATCAGCCAATTGGAATTGAAGGGACACCATCTTGGATGACGTCATTTAAAGGAACCTTCATTCCAGAAGATCCGTCATATGAAGAGGATGCTCCGCGTCGGATGTCTTGAAGATGGACCCACTCCGCGCCGGATGGATGAAGATAGAAGATGCCGTCTGGATGAACACTTCTGCCCGTCTGGAGGACCACTTCTGCCCATCTGGAGGACCACTTCTGCCGGATTCTTTGAGGACTTGGGCCCGTTTGGGTGAAGACTTCTCCCGGTAAGGTGATCTTCAAGGGGTTAGTGTTAGGTTTTTTAAAGGGGGTATTGGGTGGGTTTTAGAGTAGGGTTGGTTGTGTGGGTGGTGGGTTTTAATGTTGCGGGGGGGATTTGTATTTTTTTTTACAGGTAAAAGAGCTGATTAGTTTGGGGCAATGCCCCGCAAAAGGCCCTTTTAAGGACTATTTGTAATTTAGTGTAGGGTAGGGCTTTTTTTTATTTTGGGGGGCTTTTTTATTTTGTTAGGGGGATTAGATTAGGTGTAATTAGTTTAAAAATCTTGTAAATTGTTTATTATTTTCTGTTATTTAGTGTTTGTTTTTTTTGTACTTTAGCTACGTTGGGGATGGCAGATTAGGGGTTAATAAGTGTTATGCAGGTGGCGGCGGTGTAGGGGGATGCAGATTAGGGGTTAATAAGTATAATCTAGGTGGCGGTGGGCTCCGGGAGCGGCGGTGTAGGGGTTAAACACTTTATTTTGCTGCGGCGGGGTCCGTGAGTGGTGGTTTAGGGGTTAATACATTTATTAGAGTTGCGGTGGGCTTTGGTAGCGGAGGTATAGGGGTAAAACAGTGTAGTATAGTGTGGGTGTTTAGTGACTGTATACTAATAAAGCTGGGAAAAAGCCCAAGAGCAGCGAGATCGATGACTGTTGGTTAACAACAGTCCGCTGCTCATCTCCCCGTACTTGGTGC
Organism: Bombina bombina; assembly: GCF_027579735.1. NCBI lineage: Eukaryota > Metazoa > Chordata > Amphibia > Anura > Bombinatoridae > Bombina > Bombina bombina. The sequence continues at coordinate 861,056,600 of NC_069501.1, forward strand.
GCAGCTATTTTGGTAACTTTGGAGAACGTATTCAGGTCCACGGCAGCGATGTTAGGCGATCTTAGGCGAGCATATTGGTGCCGTCGAATGCAAGTAAGTTGGCGACTTGATAAGTAGATGCCAAAGCCTTTAATCGATATAAAGAAACGAAATAGGCCCACAGCCAAATGTTTCAGCTCTAACAGGAGCTTTCTTCAGTGGAGGCCAAACAGACAGAACAGTGAGCAAATAAAAACCCCTTATTATACCCCATACACTTAGCCTAATTACACACCAGTGTGCATCAGTCATTCCCACCGCTCTGCTGAGTCCGATGCGTTTCTGGGCCATGCCCCTAATTGCGTGCGCACAGAGATGAAAAAAACCTAAACAACTGTGTACCCCAGAAATACTTGAATAAGTTAAAAAAAAAAATAAGTACACAGATAATATAAAATTAAATCCCAAATAAGGGTAGGTGCCGCTTCCTCTTCAATTGCAAGATCCAAAGCTGGGAAGGGAGTGTTATCTGTAAAGTAGAAAAAGAAAGAGGGCGCTCAAATGGTGATATACGTTGGTGTAATGCAGCAATCCACAAAACCCCCAATGGAGATATAGTCACAAACGAGAAACACTCAATTGTGCAGTAAGTGCATGCTGAGACATCAGAGCTGTTCAGCTAGCTCACACTCAGGCCTCCAGCAAACTTGATATGCCACACCGAGGATACTAAACTAGAGGTAAATCACAAGCCTCTATATTGATGGCTTCACTCAGAATCTGAGTTTTTACCTGTGGTTGGAAACTTTACTTTCTGTTTAATACGTCTCTGAGACTTGACAGAGTTGCTTCTGCAAAGAGACCCCTTACTACAGATTCTGATTGAATCCATCAATATAGAGGCTTGTGATTTACCTCTAGTTCGGTATCCTCGGTGTGGCATATCATGTTTTCTGGAAGCCTGAGTGTGAGCTAGCTGGAGGTCAAAAAATCTAAGGGACTTGTTGGTCCTGACTGACCCGTCAAACTGTTATTGGAAGGAGACATGGCTACCTAGAGGGAAAATTGGCTGCTTTCGCTGTGGCAATTGTGTCACATGCAATAGCCTTATTACTGGTAATAGTTTCCATTACCCTCATACAAATAAAATGTTCAGCATTAGACATAGATTGACATGCGTATCGGGGTATGCAATCTATATGCTGATTTGCCCATGTTCTCTATGTTACGTTGGCAAGACAATCCCCTCTTTTAGGGAACATCTGACAAATCATAAATCCATCAGGCATCAACCCACTTTAAACTTTACTATCAACCATGTTACAAAAAAAAATAATTAGTGTGCCACTTGTAATCTGGCCCTTAATGAGCAAAACTTAAATTTCTCAGTAGAGGAGAATGTGAGAAGTGACAGCCTCAGTCTATCCCTAGTCTTGTAATGTTAAAAAAGCCACAATAGGTAAATATACAATATATATATTTCACAAATTAACAGTATGTTAATTGGCAGCTAAAGAACATTATTTACACCTAATGCATTTTGCACTAGAAATCATGCATCTTCTTTAACATGACTAAAGATTTGAAATGCTTAGAAAAGTCCATAGGCAAGTGACAGTCTTTCCTATTTTATAAGAATTACTGTGGTTCAGTTGAATGCCATAATTTTGAAATCATGAAATAAAATGATGGGCTAGATTACGAGGGTGCATTATCCCTAGGCCAGCACGACCCTGCGATAAGAACAGTGCGCAATCTGGTATTACAAGTTAATGGTAAAAAGGTTTGCCAGAAAATCTTAATGCAGCCAACATTTTTTAGTGTGCCCTATACTTTGAATGTATATTGCAGAGTGCGCTATTATCCCTTATATTAGTGGTGCGGTAAGTGTTGAGCTTCAACTGAACAGAAAATGGCACTGTAAAATGTAGCGCTTTTGCAGCTCTGAAGTAAAGTGTTAATAGTTGAATATATGCATGACAAAACACATGTAAAATATTTTCAAATGAAGTATTTTAGTCATATTAGATATATATATAAAATGTAAAATAAATGTTTATTATTAAAATGTAAGTTTTAATAGAGTATTAAAGAGATATGGTATATGATAAGGTAGTAGACTGTATGAGAGAGAGAGAGAGTGTATTTATATGTATCAACATGAATGTGTGTGTATATATGTATGTATGTGTATGTATTTATGTGCAATATTAAACAATAGATCCCAGCCTCCAATTTGCAGGTCTGTGATTCCGTGCCCCAGTGATATTGGTGTGCTGTTTTCCAATATCTTTGAGAAAAAAAATATGATTTATGTGTCCAGTGCTTTAAACAGATATTTCAATGCAAAATTAAAGTTTACTAGTTAGTGAAGAACTCCACTATTTAACCTTCGGCTTAGCTCTTGCGACAGCTGACATGAGTTTCTCAATGCGTCCTCATAGTAGTCTATTATGTGAGGGATTTAGTACACCCACACTAGATACTAGTGTGTCCTAGACTTTAGTGCTAATATATTACTTTAAACTTGTAATATAAGTATAACAATAAAATCAATATTTAGATATGTGCTCTTGTGGCTTATTTATTATCTATCTATTTAATATCTATCTATATATCATCTATATATCATATACCTATCATTTTGCTTGTGATTTGTAATATGCAACCTAATCAAACATGCCTTTAAATAGATTATATTGCATTTTGTATGATGAGTACTTGCAAGTGAATTCTACTGAGGATTCTATAAGTTGCAAAAAGCATTTCCATGCTATGTTTATTTCCTGTATATAATATATTTTGCCTTTTGATTAATTTTACAGGGTATACCTGGTACTGTATAAATATGAACAAAAGTCTCAGTCCCATTTATTTTATACGGTCATGTCACAGCATCTTATTTGAGCAATATGCTATGCATTAAGCAATTATTTAAAAACCTATTGAGTTTTAGTTTTTTTGTTTCTTTGTCTTTTCTCTGTTAAATTATATAAATTTGAATGCAGTGCAAAACTTATTGAAAAAATACACTTTATATGTTACTTACATTTCTTAATATCTTAATATTCATTGTTGAAATCATTAAGAAAATGTGGTGAATAATTAAAACAGTTTTTAATTGTCATTTAATTATACATAGTTTAAAATGTATTTTTAATTGTCAAAATGTATTATCAATTCTAGGAAAAATACATTATTACTTTAGTAAGTTGTAGGGAGAACAGTGTTTATTTCCCATGCTTTGGAAAATAAAATACAGTTTTGACTATTGATGAACAAAGGCAAACATATTTTCATTGATGCTTCTTTATAGTATATAGTATTTTTTGCAAGAAATAGTAATCTGACATCTACAAAACTTGTCTTGTTTCATGTTTGCTTTCCAAAATATGCAACCTGACTTGAATCATCTTGGCTTACTCCCCTTTGGTAAGTAAAATTAAGAAAGCACTAGAGCAGAGAAGGTGACAGACTTATGCATATGCTAATTCTGATGTTCTCTCTTTCGGCTGGGCAAATTACCCTTGAAGGAGAACTCAATAAGACAAGCAAATTCTGCCAAGGGTGTCTCCATTGCAATAAACAAAGTTGGAACCCAAATAACTATAATGAAGTAAAATGCTTTAGTGGTAGCCTGACCTGTGACTTATTGATTTCTAATAGATTTTAACAGATGCCAGCATTTCACGAAAAAAGCAAAAAAAAATTGTGCAAATTTGTTCCTATATATCTTTGTAGATAACATAGAATTAACGTATTTCATTAAAAAAACAGGAACCACTGTATCAAATGCTACTTGGTTACACCTAAATGTTTTTTTGTTGTTATGTTTTAATTTTTTATACTTGGTTAACTTTGACATCTGTGCCTTTTGCATGCCAATGCTTCATATTTGGATCATACAGAGAAGATGATTTGTATACACACTATACATTGTAGAAACACCAATCAGGGTCTATGCATTCTGCACATTTAGGGCTAGATTACAGGTGAGGCGCAAACATTTTTGGCCAAGAGATATTGTGTTTTCTTGAGCATTTTCAATTGCGCTGATATTACAAGTTGATCGATTTATGCTTCAATTCTTACTGTGATCTCAGAGCTGTGTTTAACTGTTTTCCGAAACTAAAAAGTGTAACAAAACACATAAAAAATACATAAAGTACAGTTACACTCATAAAAACACCATCTAATAAAATGATTTCAAGAAAATATTGCAAATATAAGGGCTCAAACATATGAGAGCTGGGTGTTAGAAAAAAATAAAAAATAAATAAATAAAAAATAAATAAAAAAATATTTCACATTCCAATGTTCTGCATATAGCAGAATATGTTCTATGTATTTTTCAATACATATTCCTATATATATAGTATATCTATACCTATATATAATCATCTATCTATATATATACATACATTTAGGTATAAATATATATTTATTATGAATAAATAGAACATATTCTGTTATGTAAAGAACATTGGTATATAAAATATTCATATTTTCATGTAGAGTTAGCAAATACGATCATGTTTGAGCGAGAGAGTGGGTGTTAGTTTTTTCCCACTTTTTTTTCTCCTTTGACTTCTATGGGGGAATACGTGAATGTGCACGCAGTAATGGATGTTCAGTTTTTTGGGCTTCTCGGGTTGCCGCTTGAGCAAAATATGTTTTTTTTTTAACTTGTAATACCAGTGCAATCTGACTAGCGCAAAAATGAAAATCCTAGCATAGTTTTCGCTATAGCGAAAATGCAAAATCGTGCTCCACTTGTAATCTAGCCCTTAGCATGAAGAAAACACAAGCCTTGGAATTAATTAAAGAGACATTGACTTCATAGCATATATCTGCAATTGCAAAATAACTCTTGTAGTATAATTTATCATTATCATTTTGTAAGCACAATTTTCTAAAAGCAGTTGAGGAATACAACTCTGTATACTTCTTAAAAAACCTGGCGGAATCCCTGTCCCTGGTTTCCTTTGCTGTGGCCAATTAGAAACATATGCAAATGAGTGTGTGCTCTGAACTAACCACTCACTATGCTTGAATAGGATAGAAACATTCAATCTGTCTGGTTGAAAATATAACAAGAAACGTTTTCAGTGGTATTTTACTTCAAAACCTGGCAAAAATGCAATAGTGTTTTAAAATCATTAAAGGGACACTGAACCAACATTTTTTTCTTTTATGATTCAGTTAGAGCATGCAATTTCAAGCAACTTTCTAATTTACTCCTATTATAAATTGTCTTCGTTCTCTTGCTATCTTTATTTGAAAAAGAAGGCATCTAAGCTTTTTTTCTTGGTTCAGAACTCTGGACAGCACTTTTTTATTGGTGGATGAATTTATTCACCAATCAGCAAGGACAACCCAAGTTGTTCACCAAAAATGGGCTGGCATCTAAACTTACATTCTTGCATTTCAAATAAAGATACCATGAGAATAAAGAAAATTTGATAATAGGAGTAAATTAGAAAATTGCTTAAAATGTCATGCTCTATCTGAATCAAAAAAGAAAAAAATTGGGTTCAGTGTCCCTTATACTAAACATATTAAGGGAAGATTAAATGTTAAGTTTTTTGTCACTTTAAACATAATAGTTCTAAAAAAAAAAATCAATGATCTATAAGATACTTTGTAAACATTATGTAGGACCTAATAAATCAATTTTCATCTTTGGGTCATGTTCCTTTCATTCAGATAGGATAAAATACATTTGTAAAATACATGAATGAATGACACCCATAGAGCATTTTCTGATGATTAATTTAGGGACAAATATGTATAGTATAATGAGATGTAATTCCTATAAATTAATTCAACATTTCCATTGACATTTTACAAAGAAATACAAGTTGCCTATGATAAAAATAAAAAAAGTTTTTGTTGTCAACAAACCTTAAATCATTTGTATTTGCTGAGCAGGGATAATTATAGGTTTTGGTAATACAATGATCACAAACGAGTCTACATGAAATATGTTGATGGGTAATTATACATTCTTAAAGATACATTTTGACATCTGAGCTTTTCTTAAAATGCTGTGCCCATATAGAGAGGGAAGGTTCTATACAACTTACTATATCAAATGTTAACCTGTTTATCGCCTTGTATGCATTTTATCTGACATTATTCCAACACTACAGAAAGATATACAGCAATATAAATACTATATTACATAACAATGTGCAATGTCATCAGTACATGAGCGTTAACATTTGTGTGAATTATTACTTAAAATTCTTCTGAGCCTCAAATTTTCTTTTTTTCTTCTTTCGTTCTTTCTTTCTTTCCTGGGTGTTCCTGACATTAAAGGGACACTAAACTCAAAAATTTTCTTTATCTATTCAGACAGGATACAATTTTAAGCAACTTTCCAATTTACTTCTATTATCTAATTTGCTTCAATCTTTAGATATCTTTTGTTGAAGAAATAGCAATACACATGGTTGAGCCAATCACACGAGGAATCTATGTGCAGCAACCAATCAGCAGTTACTGAGCCTATCTAGATATGCTTTTCAGCAAAGTATATCAATAGAATGAGGCAAATTAGATAATAGAAGTACATTAGAAAGTTGTTTACAATTGTATGCTCTTTCTAAAACATGAAAGAAAAAAAATTGGGTTTCATGTCCCTTTAATATCTGAAAACCCACCAAAAAATAATTGGTTGATAGATTGGTATCAATCCCAGTAATATTTACTGATATAAATATTTTGGGTGATACTTGATGCTTTCTAAGATCTAGTAACCTTATCAACGGCAAATCAGAAAACCATGCAAACATTAGTGAATTTTGTGCAAGTTAGTGTTTTAATCAATAAAAAACAGGCAGTTCTCCCTGATGTAAATGAAGGCATTGAATTAAACAAATAGCACACTTGTTATGAGAGATAGCTTGCTTGCTATTTACTCATTTGTTTTTGAATGATTAGTGCTGCCTGGATATTGAAGAAAAGTCAACAGATTATAGTTAAAAAGATTAGTTTCATTAATTTGTATATAAAGATAAGCCTTTAGAACAGGGAGCTGCTGAATGTTCCAACTCAGTTAAAGGCTGACAGAGATATCTTTCACAGGTTAAACCATCACATAGATATTTTTGGCAATGTATCAGGCGGTAAGGTATTTCTGGAGTCTTACAGAAAACAAATACATAATAAGTAGAAATATGAGGGATGACAGATGATTCTGTATGGCAGGGCCCTGTTCTAGGTAAGTTAAAAGTATACAGCTTGTCAATTTAAAGAAAAAATACATGAATGGATAAAAATACTCATATAAAATCTTTGCATATCTTACCATTGTTAGTGTCTTCTATACAACTCTAAATACAATAACTCTATTAATCAGTGCACCTAATCATTGTGTACAACTCAATTTTCCATTTGTTTATTTTACGTATCAAGAGTATTTTTAATCTGATTCACACATACACCCTTAAAGGAACATAAAACCTTTTTTATTTATGTATACATAGTATATATCAGCAATTAAACACTACAGGAAATAAACAGAACAATTTAAATGTGTTAACCCAAAGGCCAAAAGATCAGTCATGAAATATAGCATACATCTGTCATTTGAAATAACAGCTTTTAAAAAGCAATGACAAATAAAGACACAGGGCCTAAAAAAATGGCAGAAACTTAAATGTGTTAGACTACTTAATTTTTTGAACCATTGATTACATATACTAAGTATATAAGTATGCCAACTGCCTTCCTGCAACTTTGTCTTTGTTTACTAAGTTGTCTGACTGACAAGTTATCTTCAGGATATTTGTGTACTCTCTCCCTTAACCAAGACACACTGGCAGTGACCTGAGGAGTTAAGCAGTCTGTGAGAATGGAACCCGGGCAATCTTTACAAAGACTTTAATCACTTGAGACTCTAGCATTATAGCTGAAAGGAGACGCTATCCTAAGACACTCTACACCAGACTCCACAAACTCAGCCTGAGTCTATGTTGTGAAATCAGTATACACCCTTTATTGAACGGCACACACATATTTATTTAAATAACCAATAACAATTAAACATATAGAACTCCCAACATAGCTCTCTGTGATGGAGAGGAATTAAAAAATGTGTTCTTTTGATGGGCGACACAGAGACATTGTCAAGTGGAAAAGAGTATGTTAGTAGGGTCATTAATCCAGCAATAAACATCTCCCGTAAAAGCTGACTGCACACATCTGCATTTAAGACCTCTGGAATGTAAGTGTAGTAATGTGCATTGTATAGTCTTACATAATGTCCCATTGTAAGTTTTTTACTGTACTGTACCCTTATGATTGTATTGTACCTTTGTATAGAGCTGTGTATGTTGGCACTTTATAAATAAATGATAATAATAATTTTAATAATAAATTCATCAGGCTAATGTGTATATACAGTTGTATCAGACATTTAAACAGCCAGAATAATGGTCACGATAAACCTTAGTTCCAAATCTTAACAGTACCAAAGTTTCTAGGAAAGACACATACGAATAAAAGGAAGATCATTGTCTAATCTGTTGCTAGTTTATTTGGTTATTTAAACTGCTGAATTGATCAAATGTTCTATTCAAGAATCCACCAAAAGACAAGTAGAATAAGTGCAAAACCTTAGTTACACAAATACACCTTTAAAATAAAAGCAATTTATATACCTGCACCATACTTTTCATTTTTTATGAATGGGCAAGGGGATTTTTTTATTGTTTTGCTAACAACTTTTTGAGAGAGTTCTGGCTAAATGACATTTGTATTGGAACAATTCAGTAGACTCTGCCTGCCTTGTAATTTATTTTACACTTTCTAATGAATATGCAAAATCACATTCTGACACGCTTAACCGTAAATTTGCTCTTACAGAGATGTCCACTTTTCACTAAGATGCATTGCTGAGTAACATTATTAGACAGAGTGGTACAAATTATGAGCATAAACTGTCACTTGTGTCAATTATTTTTAACTCATCTTAAATCTTTTCTACTCTTTTATGGTTTATACCAGTGGTACAGGAGAATGTTGTAAATAAAAGGAACAGTAATGGAAGCCTTGTAGAAATATCACTGCTGTTAACAAAAAGGATATATTTTAATAAAAGCCAAAGTGAACAAAATACAGGGACAAAAAACTCCAAATGAGTGAATTTCATTTTTCAGTCAGTACTTGTTTTAGAAAACAAAATGTTTCTATTGTGCACTGAGTATATGTACAAACGTTCTGTGCACACTTAAAGGGACAGTAAAGTCTAAATTAAACTTTCAAGGTTCAGACGAAGCATGTGACTTTCCAATTTACCTCAATTATCTAATTTGCTTTGTTCTCTTGGTATTGTTTACTGAAAAGCAAGCCTAGGTAGGCTCATGAGCAGCAGTGCACTACTGGGACCTGGCTGCTGTTTGGTGGCTGCTGGTGGTGATGATTGAGTTATCATTGATGAATATATGCAATTGTCAGTTTCTGGGTTTGAATAAAACTGCATTGGCCATATGAACATACTGGATACTCTATGCACAGTAAAAGCAATGACTAAGTCATCTATTAGAAGCATATTATTATTTCTGGGTAGTGGAATTACAAAAAATAACAGATGCTTTGGTAAAAAAAACAAAAAACTATGTATATTTTTCATATGTATCAATATGGCTAGATAGATTGTACATTTTTTATGGGTCAACTGATTTTTTATTTTAAATGTGTTCCCTAATGTTTACAGTTATTTTTAATTAACCACTCTGGGCAACCTGAGGCCGCTTTAAATATGCACAGTCAGTCAGCCAAGCAATAAGTGTTTCATAATCAAGATATTGAATGATTTGATTTATTGATGGAAGAATGAACCCTCAATGGTAAAACATTTTCTTAGTGAAAATAATTAAAAAAACAAGACATTTTTTTCTACAGGGGCACCAAATCCATTATAATTCTTATGTCACATGCACGCAATCACTTCTTCATGATTTTGGAGCTACATTTCTAAAGGACTTCTGAAATGATTTATAACAGGTTTTTTTTTTCTAATGGCAACATAAACCCTTTGTTGTAAAAAATGCTGCCATATAGTGCTAAAAAAAAATACACACTTCTGAACTATGCTCTTTAACAAAGGGTGTTATAAGAGCAAAGAAGATTTTATAACAAAAGTAAAATGAAAAGTTGTTTTTCAAATAGCAATTTTTTATCTGAATGAAAGTTTAATTTTTACTTTGATGTCTCTTATATATTTACGCAGAGCTAAACTGAGCAGGTTTGAAGAGCAGCCATTTTGTTTACTTTGGCTAATAGGGTTTGATCATCACTGCTGAAACATCAGATTTTCATTCTTATGTGATTTGATCTTACAGCTTCTGAACGGTATATAACACACACATAAAGGGTTTTTTTTTAATTTATTTTTTGATGAAATCATTTTTTATTTATTGAAATAAAAGTAAACAAAAGAAAACAATGCACAGTTATACTGAAGGTCTTGCATAGTTTTAACCAATTACGATACTTGAGTCCTGCAACAGTGGTTTTGCATACCATACCCCTGGCTCTAACATCTCAAATATCTTAATGCATTAGATATCTTATTAATGAATCCCCCCATACCCCTTCTTGTATTACCTCTTGTTTCCTTATAAAACATGATATAGGGTTCCCACTCTGAAATAAATTGGTTTTGTCTGTCTAATATTGTTGCTGTAAATTCAGTCCTATGGTAATGATATTCTAATTTTCGTAAGACATAAGTGTAAGAAGGGGCTTCTGATTTCCAATACTTTGCAATGCTTAGTCTGGTTGATGTACAGATCATTTCTGTTAATTTGTGATGGTGTTTGAGAATATTTATCAATCGAGAAGTGTAAGAGGGCCTGTTCAGGATTGAGCGTTATTTCCTTAAACAGTTTGCTTAGGAAATGAGAAGTTTCTTCCCATATCCCTCTTATTTTAGCCTCTATAACAGAGTTGATTCTCTACGGGTGCTGTATTATGGAATCTCATCAGATATATATATACCATTTGTAGGCTACTTTTATGAAGTTTTCCTTTAAGAAAGCATTCACCGAAAAGGCCATACCTTTAATATGTCTGTTTCCCTTTGATCCAGTGGCCAAGTAGTATTCAACTCTCTCTCCCATTTTACAATATAGGCTTTTTTTAGTTTTTTTTTTTTTACTGAAGTAAACAATAAGGAGCTTAAAGGGACAGTCAAGTCAAAAAAAAACTTTCATGCTTCAAATAGGGCATGTAATTTTAAACAACTTTCCAATTTTACTTTTATCACCAATTTTGCTTTGTTTTCTTGGTATTCTTAGATGAAAGCTAAACCTAGGAGGTTCATATGCTAATTTCTTAGACCTTGAAGGCTGCTTCTAATCTAAATGTATTTTGATAGTTTTTCACCACTAGAGGGCATTAGTTTACGTGTTTCATATATATAACATTGAGCTCCTGCACGTGAATTTACCATGGAGACAGCTCTGATCTAAACTGCAAGTCTGTCAAAGGAACTGAAATAAGGGGGCAGTCTGCAGAGACTTAGATACAAGGTAATTACAGAGGTAAAACGTGTATTATTATAACTGTGTTGGTTATGCAAAACTGGGGAATTGGTAATTAAGGGATTATCTATCTTTTAAAACAACAATAATTCTGGTGTTGACTGTCCCTTTAAGAAAAAGTAAATATGATGAGTAAGAGTTTCAGTATTTTTGATGTTTACCTAATGAGTATGATGCATTTTTATCACATTACCTTAAAGGTACATTCCGGTCAAAATTTAAATGCACATAGATTTATTACATCTTTGAATAGAAACATATTTGCAATATACATGTATTGGCAAAAATGCTTCTAGTAAAAGTTATCACTATTTTAGTGTTAACATTTTTCTCTCCACGTGCACGTGAAGCATAGCTAGATATTGTCACTTCCCCTTCATTTTAAATATTGCAGCTCCTCAGATAATCAGTGGGGCTTGTATGATGTCAGCAATTAACAAATTGAGTCATTACTAGATGGTATAAAGAAGGAAAGTAGAAGTGCTTAGAGGATATAAGAACGCTGCTTAACTAATACTTTCCCCTCCTGGAAACCTAAATGTGCACAATGCTAGTTAAAAATAGTTAAGCGCTGAAAGCACGGGTTAAATACACTATGAAGTGTTATAAAGTGTTATCTAACTAATAAAGGTTATACCCTGCTTATGACAAGTATTATTGGTATTAATATATAAAACGATTATAGGAACATGTTCAAAACATTAGTGTAGAGAAAGGGTATAGTGTAACAATAGATAAGTGTAATAAAAGCATATATGTTAAATAATATGTAACCAATTGAATCGTATGTCAGAATAAAAATGTATCAAAGTGAATACCATCCAAATAAGAAGAAGTGGCAATTTAATAAAATACAAACAAATTGCATCCACTATAGCATATAAAATATAAAATAAAGGAAAAGGGACGTCTCCCTTATAGCAACATAACTAATATTAGCCGGGTTAAAACGCAGCAGATATTTGTACTTGCGCTTTAAAAGGTGAAGCAAAGCCTTGGCCTTAGGCTATAATAATATCTTGACATAAGAAAGAAAAATGCGATGTTCGCACTTTATTGAAGATAAACGGTGAGCGCTATTTGGCAATAACAAAGAGACCAAACACAGCGTGTTGTGTGGCGGGTAGGCTCACTCCTCCTGTATGGTGAGGCGTTACTGACTGGAAGTAGGTGGCGGCTTTTGTGTGATGCCTTTGAAGTCACAAGTAATTCTTCAGAAACATGAAGCAGCCGAAGTAATTTCTATAGGTTTATTTGAAATGCAATATAGCAGACAAATTATATCTTTTTCTTTGGTTTTAACCCCTATTCCTTACCAGACAAGGAGGTCCTGGGGGAAATACAGATTGTCTTAGCGGTCACAGATTGTGACTATATTCTCTTTATATCGATTGTTGGAAAGTGATGATCGATAGTGGAAATGCAGAACTTGAGCTGGAAGAGTATGTAGACAAACTTGGCAGTCGCAAGTAGCGACTGAAGACTCTTATTATTTTTGATGTAGGCAAATGACAAAAGCCTAAAACAATCCCACGAAAGGATAAGTTCTTTTTGCAGACCCCTATTCCTCAGTTACAAAGGAAGTCCTGGGGGAAATTTACTGTAGACGGTCTTTGCGGTCACAAATTGTGACTATATTCCTTTTTTCTCCTTTGTTGAAGATGGTTAAAGTAGAGAAAGGAACTTCACAATGGCTTGTGAAGTTTGTAGATGGTCTTTGCGGTCGCTATTTTTAGCAACTAGAGAGTCCTCTATTTAAAGGTACAGCACATAAAGTCCTTAATAAGAACACTGTATACAAATGGTAACAGAATAAAGGTGACAGCAGTGTCAAATCAACGCGTTTCGCTCTTAGGCTTTATCAAGACATGTGTGTCTGTGTCACCTCAAAATATTTAAATGCTAACAACCTTTCCTATTGGATGTGTGGAAAATGGTAATTAAAGGTGGAATGGATGAATCAAGGGTTATGAATTTAAAGGTGGAAATCACATCATATAAATGCATAGGGGTATGTTGTGAAAAATATCACAAAGGCATATAAAATATATGTAACGATATTTTACTAAATAAGTATATATGTACCTATGGTTATAGATAATTTATATATCCTACAGTGGATATAACAAAGGTGAAAGGAACTAGCTCAATAGGGGGAAATATCCTATTCGTTTTGAGCCCTAGTATATTGATTTAATGTTTGAGATGGTATTACAAGTATATAAAGGGGAGAAATTTCATAAGAACGGTGAAATATCCAATTCTGAGTTAAGGCCTATTGGGTGCAAAGTATCCATATTATAGATTAATTTTGCTTCTAATTGTAGAAGTTGCTTTTCCAGATTACCCCCTCTCCAGTTTAACTTGACCTTTATTAAACCCCAAAACCAAAAGTGTTTGAGATTATTATTATGGACTTCTCGAAAATGTGAATACAAGTGTGTATCGAGGTTACCTCTGTCTATGCATGATAGATGTTCTCTAATTCTCTCGCGGAGAGTTCTACTTGTTTCTCCAATGTAATATTTTTTACATGTGCATTCGATAATATAAATGACCCCTTTGTCTTGGCATCTGATGGTTTCATCAATTTTAAATTTGAAGTTATTAACCTCTATCTCTTTAATTTTACAACTATATTTGCAGGAGCAACTTCACTTACTTTCTTAAATAATTAAAAAAAATCACGAGAAATTTCACTAGAGACAATTGATAAAAATATCACTACACTTAAAACTAAGTTATCTTATAAAAAGGAATATCCAGAATATAAAACTAGACAAAGGGAAATTATGGCTAAAATAACTACATTAAATAACGATTTACAAGAGGTAAAATGGAGGAAACTAAATAGGGATAAAGATGATTATAGTACTGTAGAAATAACAGAACATAATGAGAATATAGAACAACATAACATAGAAAAAAATGTAATTACTGTCAAAACCCCTCAACAAAGAGAAAAATTGAACTATAGATCAAGACTGAGATCAAATAATAATTCTTATAATAAACATTCAAATAATAAGAATTTTGAACCTAGGGTATACAATAGACCTTTTTACAATAGATCTTCACATAATTATAATAGAGAAAATAAAACAAATGATAATAGATTTACATCCTCAAATTATCAACATCATCACAATAGAGAGGGATATGAACAAAGAGATCACAACATATATCATAATGATAATTATACAGATACTAATAGAAGATATACTGATAGGACATATTCAGAAAATCCAAGATCCCACTATGGCCAAACAGACTATTATTGGGAAAAACCCAAATATCACAAACCGTATTATTCAAACTACACACATGAAAAAGAAAGATATAATAATGATTGGAGGATAAAAACATCTAACCGTTTCCAATCACTTAATGATGAATGCTCACAAAGAAATGAGAATCATTTTTCGAGAACCCCCAGTCCATACCAGGAACTTCCACAAATACAGAACACAACACAGACCCACCCCTAAGAAAAAGAACAAGAGAGGTATTTGAGGAGGTAGAAAGAGAAAGGGACACAAAAAGAGTGAAATAGTTCCTACTACTGGAATATTCAACATTAGCGATAGAATATTAAGTGAAGAGGAAAATAAAGTGTTGAATTTGGGTCTCAACTTTGCACCGACAGCTAACTTAAATAAATTCAATACTCACATTAATATTAGCCAATTTGTAAGGAAACTTACGCTTAAAACGTATTTCCTTAAAAATCCTATAGAAAGAAACTGGCAAAAACCCACACAAACTAACACTACCTTCAAACATTCAGAGTTGAAACCCAAATCGACATTTTATCCAGTAAATGAAAAAGGATAAAATTTAGAAATGTTTGAGAAGTTAGTTCAAAGAGACATCAAGAGAGCTAATATTAAAAACAAATCAAATAATAATTTAACTAATAATGAAAAAAAGGTCTTAAAAAACCTTCAATCTGATCCTAACATAATCATTAAACCTGCGGATAAAGGGGGAGGAGTCGTAGTTATGAACAGATCACAATACACTGAGGAAGCATACAGACTATTGGGAGATACTAATACTTATGAAAAACTTGGCCTAGACCCAACAAAAAAATTCTCTTTAAAACTATTGAATTTATTAAATATGGCAAAATCTAAAAATATTTTAAATCAAAAAGAATATAGTTTTCTATCACCAAAATTGGTTAAGATTCCAGTTTTGTATTACCTTCCTAAGGTACATAAAAGCCTAACCAATGAGCCCGGAAGACCCATCATCTCAGGGATAGACTCCTTAACCTCTAACCTTTCTAAATATTTGGATGAATTCCTTCAATTTTATGTGAAAAAACTCTCCTCATATCTGAGAGATACCACAGATATCCTACAAATTCTTAATAATATACAATGGGAACAAAATTACATTCTAGTAACTTGCGATATTACATCCTTGTATACTATTATAAAACATGAATTAGGGATTAAATCAGTTAATACTTTTCTAGAAAAAGATACTACCTTAATGAAAGAACAGAAAGATTTCATATTAGATGGGATTAAATTCATTTTAAATCAAAATTATTTTTCTTTTGAAGGTAAGTTTTACCTGCAAAAAACTGGAACAGCAATGGGTACAAGATTTGCACCCAGTTATGCAAATCTCTTTATGGGATACTGGGAGGAATCCTTCTTTCCTCAGCATTGACTGGGTGCAAATCTTGTAATATACAAGAGATATATTCATGATGTTATCTTTGTGTGGAAAGGAGATGAATTAGAACTAAAAGAAATCTTTGAAGATGTGAATAGGAATGACATGAATATTAACTTCACATATTCATAAAGTAAAAACAAGGCAATCTTTCTAGATCTAGATATTGAAGTAATAGATAATCAATTAATTACATCAACCCACTTCAAACAGGTAGATGCCAATAATTTTGTACATTACAGAAGCTGCCACCTGGATAGGTGGAAAAACAACATCCCCAAAGGGCAATACCTTAGAATAAAAAGAAACTGTTCTAGGAACATTGACTATGAAAAACAAATACTAGTTCTAGAAAACAAATTTAAAGAAAGGGGATATGATGAGAGGATTATCAACCTGGCAAAAGAAGAGGCAGATAAAATAGACAGAAAAAAATCTGTTAATATATAAAAATAAAAAAATGGTTAATAACTACGTCGACAATCAAGATACCATAGAAGTAGCTTTCATGACAGATTTTAATTGTAACAATAAAATTATTAACAAAACCCTGAAAAAACACTGTCACTTAGTGCAAGCAGACCCTAATCATAGGAGATAAAGTATCCCAATACCCTAAGCTCATTTATAGAAGAGCCAAGAATTTAAAAAGTACTCTAGCACAGAGTGAGTTAAAACCTAAAAGTAATGAGGTAGATTTAGAAGGTAAAAAACTAAGGGGTTTCTTCCCTTGCTTTGGATGTCGCTCCTGCAAATATAGTTGTAAAATTAAAGAGATAGAGGTTAATAACTTCAAATTTAAAATTGATGAAACCATCAGATGCCAAGACAAAGGGGTCAATTATATTATCGAATGCTCATGTAAAAAATATTACATTGGAGAAATAAGTAGAACTCTCCACGAGAAAAGTAGAGAACATCTATCATGCATAAACAGAGGTAACCTCGATACACACTTGTACTCATATTTTCGAGAAGTCCATAATAATAATCTCAAACACTTTAGGTTTTGGGGTTTAATAAAGGTCAAGTTAAACTGGAGAGGGGGTAATCTGGAAAAGCAACTTCTAAAATTAGAAGCAAAATTAATCTATAATATGGATACTTTGCACCCAATAGGCCTTAACTCAGAATTGGATATTTCACCGTTCTTATGAAATTTCTCCCCTTTATATACTTGTAATACCATCTCAAACACTAAATCAATATACTAGGGCTCAAAACGAATAGGATATTTCCCCCTATTTAGCTAGTTCATTTCACCTTTGCTATATCCACTGTAGGATATAGAAATTATCTAAAGATGTCATGACTACTTAAGAACACACTCTTTGTTTATCTTTATTATACCATATTATATCCCTTAATCATAGGGATTTATATACCCATCTAGTAGAATATCTTTATATTTACTCTATATTTAGTTAGCTCTCTTCACCTTTGTTTATTGACTGTAGGATATAGAATTCATTAAAGATGTCATAACTGCTTTAGTTCTTTGGGTAAGATAACACTGTTGCATATGACAAAATTAGACAGGTTGTCTGAAAAACACATTTATTTTTCATTTTTATTACACTATATTATATTCTATAACCTAGGTACATATATACTCATTTAGTAGAATATCATTACATATATTTTATATTCCTTTGTGATATATTTCACAACATACCCCTATGCATTTATATGATGTGATTTCCACCTTTAAATTCATAACCCTTGATTCATCCATTCCACCTTTAATTACCATTTTCCACTCATCTAATAGGAAAGGTTGTTAGCATTTAAATATTTTGAGGTGACACAGACACACATGTCTTGATAAAGCCTAAGGGTGAAACGCGTTGATTTGACACTGCTGTCACCTTTATTCTGTTACCATTTGTATACAGTGTTCTTATTAAGGAATTTATGTGCTGTGCCTTTAAATAGAGGTCTCTCTAGTTGCTAAAAATAGGGCCCGCAAAGACCATCTACTAACTTCACAAGCCATTGTGAAGTTCCTTTCTCTACTTTAACCATCTTCAACAAAGGAGAAAAAAGGAATATAGTCACAATTTGTGACCGCAAAGACCGTCTACAGTAAATTTCCCCCAGGACTTCCTTTGTAACTGAGGAATAGGGGTCTGCAAAAAGAACTTATCCTTTCGTGGGATTGTTTTAGGCTTTTGTCATTTGCCTACATCAAAAATAATAAGAGTCTTCAGTCACGACTTGCGACCGTCAAGTTTGTCTACATACTCTTTCAACCCAAGTACTGTATTTACACTATCGATCATCACTTTCCAACAATCGATAGAAAGAGAACATAGTCACAATCTGTGACCGCTAAGACAATCTGTATTTCCCCCAGGACCTCCTTGTCTGGTAAGGAATAGGGGTTAATACCAAAGAAATAGATCGAATTTGTCTGCTATATTGCATTTCAAATAAACCTATAGAAGTTACTCTGGCTGCTTCATGTTTCTGAAGAATTACCTGTGACGTCAAAGGCATCACACAAAAGCCGCCACCTACTTCCAGTCAGTAACGCCTCACCATACAGGAGGAGTGAGCCTACCCGCCACACAACACGCTGTGTTTGGTCTCTTTGTTATTACCAAACAGCGCTCACCGTTTATCTTCATTACTAGATGGTACATGCACCTTAGGCTCTGTAAACAAGTGCTGTGTTTAAAATGCTGGTGCATGTGCATACTTAAATACACTTTTGTAACAGCTATAGCTTTTATTAGAAGCATTTTAACTAATATATATATACTGCAAAAATGCTTATGTTCAATCCTGGAATGCACCCATGTGGTTTCCAATGTTGGCTGGAATATCCCTTTAAGGGCCCTATGATCTAAAGCTCAGTGCTCTGGTGAGATTATCTAAGAAGTCTCAACAGTAATGTAAGGTCCTTCAAAGAATCTTAGAAAGGCAAAATCTAGCTTGAGATCTGTTTATCTAGCAAAGCAAGAATGTGAAAAGAGACACCTACAATACAATACAACTAGACGTGCAGCAGCAAAAAAATTGGTTTGCACAAATATTTTGTGAATGAATATTAGATAAAATAATTTTTTCAGAATATTCATCTGCTGCACTATTTGGTATTCACTTTATTTAAAACAAAATGTATACTGAATATTCAGGGAACATTTGCATTAGTTTTTGTTAAACGAATGTAAATATTTCACCTGTAGCACTATACTTGCCTCTCCTTTAACGCAGGCTCTGGGATCTGCCCAACTAAGCCTCCAGTGCCTCCAGCGGGTCCTCCAGCGCGCTAGAGGTATTTAACCATTTACAGCTAATTTAAAGGAAACTAATGAATACTGACAAATTTTGGCCTAGATTTGGAGTTTGGCGTTAGCCGTGAAAACCAGCGTTAGAGGCTCCTAACGCTGGTTTTAGGCTAACTCTGGTATTTGGAGTCACTCAAAAAAGGGTCTAACGCTCACTTTTCAGCCACGACTTTTCCATACCGCAGATCCCCTTACATAAATTGCGTAATCTATCTTTTCAATGGGATTTTTCTAACTCCGGTATTTAGAGTCGTGGCTGAAGTGAGCGTTAGAATTCTAACGACAAAACTCCAGCCGCAGGAAAAAAGTCAGTAGTTAAGAGCTTTCTGGGCTAACGCCGGTTTATAAAGCTCTTAACTACTGTACTCTAAAGTACACTAACACCCATAAACTACCTATGTACCCCTAAACCGAGGTCCCCCCACATCGCCGCCACTCGATTACATTTTTTTAACCCCTAATCTGCCGACCGCCAACTACGTTATCCTTATGTACCCCTAATCTGCTGCCCCTAACACCGCCGACCCCTATATTATATTTATTAACCCCTAACCTGCCCCCCACAACGTCGCCGCCAGCTACCTACACTTATTAACCCCTAATCTGCCGACTGCAAAGCGCCGCCACCTACGTTATCCTTATGTACCCCTAATCTGCTGCCCCTAACACCGCCGACCCCTATATTATATTTATTAACCCCTAATCTGCCCCCCTCAACGTCGCCTCCACCTGCCTACACTTATTAACCCCTAATCTGCCGAGCGGACCGCACCGCTACTATAATAAAGTTATTAACCCCTAATCCGCCTCACTAACCCTATAATAAATAGTATTAACCCCTAATCTGCCCTCCCTAACATCGCCGACACCTAACTTCAATTATTAACCCCTAATCTGCCGACCGGAGCTCACCGCTATTCTAATAAATGTATTAACCCCTAAAGCTAAGTCTAACCCTAACACTAGCACCCCCCTAAATTAAATATAATTTTAATCTAACGAAATTAATTAACTCTTATTAAATAAATTAATCCTATTTAAAGCTAAATACTTACCTGTAAAATAAATCCTAATATAGCTACAATATAAATTATAATTACATTGTAGCTATTTTAGGATTAATATTTATTTTACAGGCAACTTTGTAATTATTTTAACCAGGTACAATAGCTATTAAATAGTTAAGAACTATTTAATAGTTACCTAGTTAAAATAATTACAACATTACCTGTAAAATAAATCCTAACCTAAGTTACAATTAAACCTAACACTATACTATCATTAAATTAATTAAATAAAATAACTACAATTACCTACAATTAAACCTAACACTACACTATCAATAAATTAATTAAATACAATATCTACAAATAACTACAATGAAATAAACTAACTAAAGTACAAAAAATAAAAAAGAACTAAGTTACAAAAAATAAAAAAATATCTACAAACATAAGAAAAATATTACAACAATTTTAAACTAATTACACCTACTCTAAGCCCCCTAATAAAACAACAAAGCCTCCCAAAATAAAAAATGCCCTACCCTATTCTAAATTACTAAAGTTAAAAGCTCTTTTACCTTACCAGCCCTGAACAGGGCCCTTTGCGGGGCATGCCCCAAGAAGTTCAGCTCTTTTGCCTGTAAAAAAAACATACAATACCCCCCCCCCAACATTACAACCCACCACCCACATACCCCTAATCTAACCCAAACCCCCCTTAAATAAACCTAACAGTAAGCCCCTGAAGATCTTCCTACCTTATCTTCACCATACCAGGTTCACCGATCCGTCCTGAAGAGCTCCTCCGATGTCCTTATCCAAGCCCAAGCGGGGGGCTGAAGATGTCCATGATCCGGTAGAAGAGGTCTTCCATCCGATTGAAGTCTTCATCCAGGCGGCATCTTCTATCGACATCCATCTGGAGCGGAGCGGCAGCATCCTGAAGACCTCCAACGCGGAACATCCATCCTGGCCGACGACTGAACGATGAATGACGGTTCCTTTAAATGACGTCATCCAAGATGGCGTCCCTCGAATTCCGATTGGCTGATAGGATTCTATCAGCCAATCGGAATTAAGGTAGGAATATTCTGATTGGCTGATGGAATTAGCAAATCAGATTTAGCTCGCATTCTATTGGCTGATCGGAACAGCCAATAGAATGCGAGCCAATCGGATTGAACTTGATTCTGATTGGCTGATTCCATCAGCCAATCAGAATATTCCTACCTTAATTCCGATTGGCTGATAGAATCCTATCAGCCAATCGGAATTCGAGGGACGCCATCTTGGATGACGTCATTTAAAGGAACCCTCATTCGTCGTTCAGTCGTCGGCCAGGATGGATGTTCCGCGTCGGAGGTCTTCAGGATGCTGCCGCTCTGCTCCAGATGGATGTCGATAGAAGATGCCGCCTGGATGAAGACTTCAATCGGATGGAAGATCTCTTCTGCCCCGCTTGGATGAAGACTTCAATCGGATGGAAGACCTCTTCTGCCCCGCTTGGATGAAGACTTCTAACGGATCATGGACATCTTCAGCCCCCCGCTTGGGCTTGGATCAGGACATCGGAGGAGCTCTTCAGGACGGATCGGTGAACCTGGTATGGTGAAGATAAGGTAGGAAGATCTTCAGGGGCTTAGTGTTAAGTTTATTTAAGGGGGGTTTCGGTTAGATTAGGGGTATGTGGGTGGTGGGTTGTAATGTTGGGGGGGTATTGTATGTTTTTTTTACAGGCAAAAGAGCTGAACTTCTTGGGGCATGCCCCGCAAAGGGCCCTGTTCAGGGCTGGTAAGGTAAAAGAGCTTTTAACTTTAGTAATTTAGAATAGGGTAGGGCATTTTTTATTTTGGGGGGCTTTGTTGTTTTATTAGGGGGCTTAGAGTAGGTGTAATTAGTTTAAAATTGTTGTAATATTTTTCTTATGTTTGTAGATATTTTTTTATTTTTTGTAACTTAGTTCTTTTTTATTTTTTGTACTTTAGTTAGTTTATTTCATTGTAGTTATTTGTAGATATTGTATTTAATTAATGTATTGATAGTGTAGTGTTAGGTTTAATTGTCGGTAATTGTAGGTATTTTATTTAATTAATTTAATGATAGTATAGTGTTAGGTTTAATTGTAACTTAGGTTAGGATTTATTTTACAGGTAATTTTGTAATTATTTTAACTAGGTAACTATTAAATAGTTCTTAACTATTTAATAGCTATTGTACCTGGTTAAAATAATTACAAAGTTGCCTGTAAAATAAATATTAATCCTAAAATAGCTACAATGTAATTATAATTTATATTGTAGCTATATTAGGGTTTATTTTACAGGTAAGTATTTAGCTTTAAATAGGAATAATTTATTTAATATGAGTTAATTAATTTCATTAGATTAAAATTATATTTAATTTAGGGGGGTGTTAGTGTTAGGGTTAGACTTAGCTTTAGGGGTTAATACATTTATTAGAATAGCGGTGAGCTCTCGGCAGATTAGGGGTTAATAATTGAAGTTAGGTGTCGGCGATGTTAGGGAGGGCAGATTAGGGGTTAATACTATTTATTATAGGGTTAGTGAGGCGGATTAGTGGTTAATAACTTTATTATAGTAGCGCTTAGGTCCGCTCAGCAGATTAGGGGTTAATAAGTGTAGGCAGGTGGAGGCGACGTTGTGGGGGGCAGATTAGGGGTTAATAAATACAATATAGTCACTAAGTTGTGGTTATTTCCCTGTTAACCCATTGTTAATGGCCTATTTAGTTGGTTGCTGGCTCTTACCCAATCCTAGCACAACAGGGGTTTACTGTAGAGACACCTTTGGTGATATGTATATATGAAGTAGTTTTTGTACTATAGAATGCTGCAGATCAATTTTAATCTAATTGTGAAAGACCACTTTTAGTTACCCTTTATTCTGAGCCAGTCTAGTACACTATTGCTAGATAGTTTATGTGACCCTTAATAACATATATAACATAGTGAATTTGACATTCCTTGTGATGTCAGGTTTAGGTCTTATCCCATATCTTAAAGGTTTCCATACAGAGGCTTCACTAATATTTCTACAATTTGTCCTCACTCTCCCTCTATCTCTAAACTTTAAATTTTTTATTTATAAGTCTCAGTGTGTCACTAGCCATTTTCAATTATATATATACCTTCCTGAATCATAACCACAGTTTGTATTGTATTGTTTTATACGTGGTCATCCTATTCCAACTCAATTTTTTTTTAATTTTTTTTAAACTCTTAATGTACTATGTCATCCCCAAATAATTCTGCTATTTCCTTATAGGGTAGTGGCTCAGTTGTCGGCGGCCGGGACAGTTGGGCCTATCTAGTTTATCTTTCCCCTGATGTATATAGCGGATAAACGATATTGGTGATATGAGTAAACCTTTACTTTCTGAGTTGGAAGCAGGAGAAATGTATATGTACTTCTGCCTATTTATTTTAAGTTTATTCTAAATTACAATATGTTTTCAAAGCTTTGACACTTGATACCAGTGGCCCATTAGGTGCAGTGGTTGTAAGGCTTAGATTTTATACAACTCACTAGGTTATTCATTAAACTATACATCAAACAGTTGCTACTTATCTCTTCTCCATGCATACTATTACATTATTAGGGGTGCTCTAACTCAGGACAGCATGCTACTTACACTTATTACTCAGATTTATGTTTCTAACCTCCACCTTAATGATTTCCCAGTAAGTCTCTCATATTTAAGTATTAGAATCCGGTCTGAATCCCATTAAGTAACATGACTAGCTTCAATTCCCTATATTTCAGATTTCACTATAAGTTAGGTATTCATACTCCTCCTTTATTAGACAGCCTTCTATAGCAGTCTCCAACTCTTGTACCTGGCAGGGGTCTCTGTTATCAAAATTTAGTAATAAAATTATAAAACTTCAAATAGAGGTTTACTAGTTGGGACCCAAAAGTGGTCCCCTACTGTTTATAGCTGTCTTCTGTAGCTTCATGCCCTATGTAATACAGCGAGGTCCAAAAGTGGCCTCTGATGTCATCTAGAAGACATACCATTATATGAGCAAGCATGATGTTTACTGATCTCTTTTAAATAATGTCATATAGCTTTATTATGTATATTATGGTTTTATTACTTTGACTGTATAACTTGAAACAATTTTGTATATTGATCGTATTGAAAGGCATTGTCCGTGTGCTTTGAACTAAACCTCAATAAAAATGATATAAAAAAAAAATAAAAAAAAAATAAATACAATATAGGGGTCGGCGATGTTAGGGCAGCAGATTAGGGGTACATAAGGATAATGTAAGTAGCGGCGGTTTACGGAGCGGCAGATTAGGGGTTAATAATAATATGCAGGGGTCAGCGATAGCGGGGGTGGCAGAATAGGGGTTAATAAGTGTAAGGTTAGGGGTGTTTAGACTTGGGGTACAAGTTAGAGTGTTAGGTGCAGACGTAGGAAGTGTTTCCGCATAGCAAACAATGGGGCTGCGTTAGGAGCTGAACGCGGCTTTTTTGCAGGTGTTAGTTTTTTTTTCATCTCAAACAGCCCCATTGTTTTCTATGGGGGAATCGTGCACAAGCACGTTTTTTAGGCTGGCCGCTTGCGTAAGCAACTCTGGTATCGAGAGTTGAAGCTGCGTTAAAAATGCTCTACGCTCCTTTTTTGGAGCCTAACGCAGCCTTTATGTGGACTCTCAATACCAGAGTTATTTTTATGGTGCGGCCAGAAAAAAGCCGGCGTTAGCTACGCGGGTCCTTACCGACAAAACTCTAAATCTAGGCCTTTGTTAGTATTTCTTTGATTTCTTTACATTATTTAGTGTATTTGTTTGGCTATTTGTTTCCTGAAAACAAAACGAATATCCGTGTTATCATTAAAAATTTGCATTCGTAACAAAACAAATGCATAAGCCTACAATATACTGCTCAAGAACAGCCCCAAAGATTTTGCATGATTTCTCTCTGTGCCAGCTAATTTGTGATTATCTGGCACTTAGGGGCATATTTATCAAGCTCCGAAAGACCGCTACTCCATAACCTGTCCGCCTGCTCTGAGCAGGCGGACACACATCGCTGGAAATCAACCCGATCAAGTACGATCGGGTTGATTAACACCCCCCTGCTGGCGGCCCATTGGCCGCGAGTCTGCAGGGGGCGGGGTTGCACCAGCAGCTCTTGTGAGCTGCTGGTGCAATGCTGAATACCGTGAGCGTATTGCTCGCCGTATTCAGCGAAGTCTGGTGGACCTGATTCCCACTGTCGGATCAGGTCCGCCAGACCTTGATAAATAGGGGCCATTGTCTCAATATACAGTATGATATCTGCAATAAACAGTATCATTTGTGTAATTTCATCATTTACATGTATAATTGTTCAAACACATTAATGCAGTCATAAATTAATATTCTGATGTCTGTATTTACATTTTGTAAAAGTTTCATCATGGATGATTTGATCTATATTTTTAATTTCTTGTTTTAAACTTTGAAAACAATCTGGTTTATTAACACATGAACAGGGAAATATGTTAACATTTAAAAAAATATATATATTTTCCTTCTCAAATTATATTAAAATGGATTTTTAACAGATGAAAGCTGTTTAATTAGAAAAGTTATAAAAAACTGCAATAAAATGATATTGAAAGGGGTTTCTGTTGTTTTTGATTGAAGCTGTTGAAGTATTGGTGAACTATACAGGAAAACTGCATGTATTGGTAGTGCACAAGATTATGGGGCTAAATAAAAGTAGTGTTCTAAGCATGTGCAATCATAAAATCTGATTAACCTAGAAACTTATACAGACATGTCAGAAACACAAACAAAAATAAGATATATTAATTCCCATATGATAAATTGCTTAACCCATTCATGTTGGTGAGGAAAGTGTTTAGTTTGGAACAAAATTCCAAAGTACAGGTGAAACTCGAAAAATTAGAATATCGTGCAAAAGTTTTATTTCACTAATGCAACTTAAAAGGTGAAATTAATATATGACATAGACTCATTACATGCAAAGCAAAATAGTTCAAGCCATGATTTGTCATAATTGTGAGGATTATGGTTTACAGCTCATGAAAACCCCAAATCCACAATCTCAGAAAATTAGAATATTACATGCAATCAATAAAACAAGGATTGTACATAGAACATAGAACAATATCAGACCTCTGAAAAGTATAACCATGCATACTGTATGTACTCAGTACTTGGTTTGGGCCCCTTTTGCAGCAATTACTGCCTCAATGCCGCGTGGCATGTAAGCCTGTGGCACTGCTGAGGTATTATGGAAGACCAGGATGCTTCAATAGCGGCCCTCAGCTCTTCTGCATTGTTCGGTCTGATGTCTCTCATCTTTCTCTTGGCAATGCCCCATAGATTCTCTATGGGGTTCAGGTCAGGCGAGTTTGCTGGCCAATCAAGCACAGTAATCCCACTGTCATTGAACCAGATTTAGGTGCTTTTGGCAGTGTGGGCAGGTGACAATTCCTGCTGGAAAATGAAGTCAGCATCCCCATAGAGCTCGTCTGTGGAAGGAAGCATGAAGTGCTCCAAAATCCCCTGGTAGACGGCTGCGTTGACCCTGGACTTAATGAAGCACAGTGGACCAACACCAGCAGATGACATGGCTCCCCAAATCAACACAGACTGCGGAAACTTCACACTGGACTTAAAGCATCTTGGAGT
The DNA here is from genome assembly GCF_027579735.1 of Bombina bombina. NCBI lineage: Eukaryota > Metazoa > Chordata > Amphibia > Anura > Bombinatoridae > Bombina > Bombina bombina. The sequence goes on from NC_069501.1 coordinate 861,083,791, forward strand.
GTGTGCATCTCCATTCTTCCTCCATACTCTGGGTCCTTGGTTTCCAAATGAGATGCAAAATTTGCTCTCATCAGAAAAGAGGACTTTGGACCACTGAGCAATAGACCAGGTCTGTTTTTCTTTAGCCCAGGTAAGACGCTTCTGATGTTGTTTGTTGTTCAGGAGTGGCTTGACAAGAGGAATACCACAATTGAAGCCCATGTCCAGGATCCATCTGTGTGTGGCGGCTCTTAGTGCACTGACTCCAGCCTCAGTCCACTCCTTGTGAGTCCCCAACACTTTTGAATGGCCTTTTCCTGACAATCCTCTCCAGACTGCGGTCATCCCTGTTGCTTGTGCACCTTTTTCTTCCACACTTTTCCCTTCCACATAACTTTCTATTAATGTGCTTTGATACAGCACTTTGGGAACATCCAACTTCTTTTGCAATTACCTTTTGAGGCTTTCCCTCCTTATGGAGGGTGCCAATGATGGTTTTCTGCACAACTGTCAGGTCAGCAGTCTTTCCCATGAGTATGATTCCTATTGAACTAGACTTAGAGACCATTTAAAGGCTCAGTAACCCTTTGCAGGTGTTATAGCTTAATTAGCTGATTGGAGTGGGACACTTTGAGCCTAGAATATTGCACCTTTTCACAATATTCTAATTTTCTGAGATTGAACTATCTTGCTTTGC